>NC_090890.1:34653657-34658657 GCF_036669925.1 Montipora capricornis | reverse complement strand
GTTTTAAAATCAAAACTGTTGTTATATGTTCACGTTGTCGTCAAAACCTAAAATTTGGTGATTTCACGTTGTTGTTTTTTGGAGTACGGCAGAGAAATGCACGGAAATTCGTGTTGCACGAGCAGCACGTGTATTTTTCCTTTTTTAACCAATCATATTCTTGCTTTGTGGCGCTGCCGTAGCCGTACTCGTCGCCTTTACTTAAACTCCCTAAAAAATTGCAGAATCAACCTTTATTGCCGTAATTTACACTCTTTGTTTAGCCATCGTCGTCATCCTTGCTAAAGCTCCCTAATTAAAAAATGACGACTTCGAGGAGAATGAAAACGCATAAGTTGAAAAATAAAATTTAAAAATGAACAAGGAATAGATTCAGTGAACAAAATAGTTATGGCTATGCAACCCCGAAAGTACGTTTTACATTTTGGTACAAATCACATACAAAGTAAAGACGTGAATGGCACATTTTGACTGAGGTTATGTAGAGGCCTTGAGCCGGTGCACGAAGGTACTCTTTCAGTTTTCTCGCAAACAGTTCCAATAATCGACAAACTATACGAGAAATCACATTTTGCGATAAAAGGCATACTTTTTCTGCGTTCCGTGGACGTCCTCGTTGCTTAATTTGAGGTCCGTCTACAGAAATGCAAACGCCGAGGAACAAAAATTCAGCTATCAGACAAAACGGCTGGGAACCAGAACAAAATTCCAAAGAGAGTAGTCGCACAAAATATCAGTAAAACAATAACAAAAGGGGAACTACTTAACCTCAAAGACGCCACGTGGGGTGAATTGTAATTATGAAGTTTGTTGAGTGGACGGGCCTAACACAAGAAGTTCACGAACCCGCAGTGTCAAGCAGAATAAAACACGAACCGAGTGAAATGCTGAGAATATAAGCAAGGAAGTCGCAAAGCATCATGCACGCCCCGCCCTCAAGCGATTTTACACACTTAGACGCAAAATATAAAGAGGTCACTCGCTTCACTCTCCTTTTGTTCGAATCATTCTGGCAAGCACGCCAAACTTATCCAAGACGGTGAAGATCAACAAACAGCAACTCCGAGGCGGAACCCTTTGAAAGATATTTCCAGGACCAAAAAAAGTAACTGAGGATTTTAAAGCGAGAGCAATGTAATCCGTTTCTGTATTTTTGCGCTTTCGTTAATCGAGTCAGTTGGCAAAAGCGCAAAAAGATACGGAAATGTTTAATTTCATGACTAGGGTTTTAACTTTTTAATATAATTTCAACGTAAGAGAAATTTAAAAAAAAAAAAAAACCTTTCCTTGCAGGGGTAGGGACTGAATTACGAAGGGCACAGCTCCACAACAGAATCACAACCATGTGTTGCATGCATGCATGCATGATCATTGTAAGTTGCTCTTCCTTTTTATTTTATCTTTTATGATTTTTGCATCACAGCATTACAAACTCAAGACTAGTCTGATGAACTATATATTGCAATTAAACTAAATTCTGTGAAAAAACTGTATGGTTTCCCTCGGTTTCTTCCTTTGCATCGTTCATTGGCTTTGTCGTATTCAGCTTGTTAACCTGAAAAGCAAACAATTGTTTGTAAGCGATGTCCATTAATCTATTTTTACTAAAAATTAAATATATGAAGAAAAGGATATGTAAATTAAGACATTTAGACTGCCCAAGATGAACCTGAACAGTTTTTCCTGCATCTACTGGAGGCGGTTTGGTCCAACAAAAGGGGCCTTTAGATTCTAGGACGAGGACGAGAACGAGTACGAGATTTGACTGCCTGGTTTTAGCGAAAATTCTGAGAAGATTCAGTGACCCGGACGATTAATCTTACTCTTTGTTAGCAGTGTAGGTTCCCAGTTATTTTTATTGCTGGTAACTTAACCTTTTTTGCTGATCGAAAAATGCCAAAACTGCTACCGTGTTGTTGACTTGTTTTGATACGACGACATTCTTGCAAAACCTCGTACCAAAATGACGCTGGTTGGCGCGCGCTCACTGTTGTTCATTGAGGAAATATCGTACTCGTAGTTTTACTCGTAGTCGTTCTCGACTAAAGCTCTCTATTATCATCTCGCGCGAGGTGAATACAATACTGAAACGGTAGATATACTTGAAGAATAGGACTATGACAAATAGATATTGTTGAAGAAGAATAAGTAAATAAAATACTCCACGATATCTTCAGCCTGATACTTAAGGTGGCTTACTACAGTTTTCCGAAGAAAAGATCAAGATTTTAAAATCTGTGAAATTAAAGTAGCAGGGTGGCTCTTCTCAATTAATGTAAAATCTAATTTTACCTAACAAATAAATGCAAATCAGGGGAAAGTGCTAAATATAGTGACCAAGCTCTTGGAGGTGGGACTGGGAACTAAACATTTCAAAGACCTTTTATCTCAAAAATTAGCCGTACGACCAGGGTTAAAATTTTGGCAATTAGTAAACGATATGAAGACGAAACCGTTTACATTTTTCAGTTGTTATCAAAATAGATGAAAATCGACGTGCCATTTACGAAAAACCTGTCTGGCAGATTTAACTATCTATTTCTACACATGATTATTTTTTTTCTCGCCAAGGAAATCCTGAAATGTGAAGGTGGGGTCGTGCGGCTAGTTTTTGAGAAAAAAACCTTTGAAGTGTCTAGTTGTCAGTCTCCCCTCCAGGAGCTCGATCACTACATTTAGCATTTTTTCCTGAATTGCATTTATTTGTCAGGTAAAATTACATCTTACATCGATTGCAGTTACTAACAATTCAGAAGAGACATCCTGTTGCTTTAATTTCACAGATTTCAAAATCTTGATCTTCGGGGGGTAGACTTCCAAGTACCACGAACCTAGCTGTACTTGGTAGACGAACGTCGCATTTGAGGTTAAAGATGCACATAATTGTGATCCACTTTTGCACGTTGCGTTGACGTTCCCTTCGTAGCATTCGCTTGCCGGCCCGTGTTTGTTGAACTCCTCTGTGGCGGATGAACTGCGAACACATAAACCTGCATTGAAAACGGAGGATACTAAATTCAAAAAGTCGCCTGTTGTCAACCTTTATAGAGAATATAAGCTTTTAGTATAATTAAATTCTCTGCGCTGATTGGTTGCCCTTGAGGTGACTATTTTGCGATAATTACCAAAGGGGTTGTAAATGACCGCAAGTCGTTTTGTCAAGGTGGCAGACGAAGAAATTAATTTTTTAAAGAAAATGCTATCTTTCAAATTATAACCAACGTAATTATACTCGACTTCGTCTCGGTTTTTATTTACTGATATACACCTCGCCTTCGGCGAATAATTGTTAATTAATGCAAATGGTGGACCCGACGAGTGGAGAAAGAGGAAACTATTCTCCAAGTAACACGATTAAAAAAACAATGAAATTGATAATGATATTAATGACGATAAGTATTGATGATGCAAGATGATGTTCGGATACATACATTCTTAATTGACCGCTCCCTATAGGGGCTTTTCAGGGCCAATGAAAAACAACGAAACGACGGAACAGAACAACAACAACAACTGTTAAGAATCCCAACTGGCCGGATGCAAACAAGTCGGCTTTTTACAAGTGCAGCTGGGAAGTTGAATCAGGGACTACCAAGGATCAAATTCAACGAGTGGTCAGAGCGGGTCTTGAACCCGGGATCTCCAGATCTCAAGGCAATCGCCCTAACCACTGGCCCACAATGCCTTCTAGGATGTCTAGCTTCATCAGAGTGAAGGTCAGAACATCAAAGATTCGAAGAATTGGACGCTTTAAAGGGGATTGTTTGGGAGACAAGACACGCCCAGAGTTATACTCAGCTATCATTGTCTTTGCCAAAATACCGCTTTGAAATTGCAAAGATCATAGGCTTATACTTTTTCAACACCAGACAAATTAAGGCCATCTGGCCTGATCTTAAAAATGGCAACAATGGTTATATAATCGTACTTCATCTTGTTCACAAGATAACTACACAAACGAGGTGGGTGGGATCTTGAGAGGAACTCCAAGATATTTCATCGGGGACAGTTAATCAAAGGCAGGCAAAATAAGGAACAACTCAGTCTGTTCCCAACTCACCAAGTTCCTTCACTCCAAAGTACTGCCATCGACCTTCCTTTGCATAACGCCCACATTTGCACAAAAATTCCGGAAAGTCGGCGGTGTAGTTCTTACTTTGCTGCAGCGATTTTCCTCCATAATTCGGATTGCCTGGAAGTTTCTCACTGTAGAAAATGTCGTCCATAATGGGATTGTCCGGATCATCTCTGAAGCACCCAACTGGCGTGATCTCAATATCACAGGATACCCCCCCTTGAAGACAAAAAAAGTAAATAAATAAATAAAATTCCGCGAGGGAACATTTTCGATTGATCCATACAATTTTTATCTTGAAACCTCTCACTTCAAATGACTGGCCTATGAAAATTTTCTTCCTAATTGCCTTGAAAAAAAAAAAAGAAAGATGTGACTGAAGCATGAGTGGTAATTCCCTTGAAGCCGGCTTTTATTCAATTTAATGTGATAAAGACGTGTCACGCTGCGTACTTTCATAATGTCAATGTTTTGAACCCAGGAACGACATACCTTATGAAATTTGATCGTCTGGCAGACTTTTGTCCTAACGAGGACCATTACACGTTTGTGACCAACAACAGTCCCCTCCACACCCACCCGGAAGATGTCATCAACGAATTTATATTACTACTTCTTAGATTTTGAAAGCTTATTAAATATATTTAGAGGAGCAACTTCAGAATATCCCACTACTATTCTTTTTTTAAGCGGCAAGGCACATCTATCCATATGTAAATTAGTGGCGGGGTATCAGTCTAGAGGTTAGCCTATAGAGAATACTGTATTCAGTATAAGATGAATTGGTCAGGAAAAGAAGGAGAAATCAGAAAGGACGGAATGTAATAAATCTTCTCTTCCATAATTATGAGACAACTGATAAATGACTGTCTAGCAAAGCTAACATGGGCTTACTTAGTTTGTAGACATAGTTGGCAAAACTTTG
>NC_090890.1:34646157-34648657 GCF_036669925.1 Montipora capricornis | reverse complement strand
CTGTAGGGCTTGCGAGCTGAAATGATCAGAGAAACACAATCATGTCAAACTCACCGTAGGATTGGAGACCAAATAGATCATAACCCAATTCCTTGGCCTTTTGCGCACAGCGGCAAGCGAAGCCGGGAACGTACTTGTTCCAGTTAAACCAATCAATCTTTCTTCCACCATAGGTCTTAGTAGAGGGATCACGCTCGTTATAAATGTAATGCGGCAGTACTCGCTTGATGGGCTGTGAATATAACGATAAAGGCAACTCTGCTTCAGTTAACAAGTTATTTGTCAGTTTCTAATGCACCAGAGCTGAAAGCGAAATCATCGTGGAAAACATGAGAATTTCTGCCATCTCGGATGATGAGGAGGGGTGATTTTCAGATCCATTCGCAATGACATTCCGAGAACGTGTCTTCCGAGTACATATTAGGCAAACTTCCCAGATATGACAGATGAAAACTAGCTAGCAGTAATCAAGGATTAGTGAGGTACGTTCAATTCCTGTACATTTTAGGGATAATCGTTTTAATTTTGTACACTTTTGTGTTATTTGTTCAGTGGTGAAGGTATCACACTATCAGAATTTGACAATTCGTCTTGTTGCTAATAACATTTTATAGAAACAATTATGGCCGGAAAGCATGTCTTATGCAATATCAGTTTTTTGCTGGAAAGCCAAGCAGCCTTACGTCCCTAAGTACTTGTACAGCACAGGGTATCACGGTTATTACCGAGCTTACGCAACAGGACGGCTGGAAGACTCAGGGCGGCAGAATGACGAAAAAATGTCGCGTAAGATTGGGAATGCATAGTCTCGCGCGACATTTTTTCGCCATTCTGCCTTCCTGAGTCTTCTAACCGTCCTGTTGCGTAAGCTCGCTATTAACCCTGACCCTAACCCCAGGACCTGACTTAGTGGGCAAGCAGGAATTGGTGTTTTCCCTTGGGCAAGAAATACACTATCACACGTGATCAAGACCTTATGTGCCAAACAGTCAGCCAGTCCAAGATGGCATCCAAACGCTGACATGCTGCTAGACTTACACAATTAGGATGGGCTCTCCTTCGTCGAACGCAAGTATATTATCGTACTATAGTGAATGCACCTAAAATTGCAAAGCCACTTTACCTTGTCTTTGAAGCAACCAATCGTTTCGAAGTCAACATCACAACTGAACTGCGGACACAAATTTAATGGGGTGCGAACTGACCAGATACCTAGAGGTGCAACCAAAATGCACAAGGAATTGTTAGAGATGTGCGGCA
Organism: Montipora capricornis; assembly: GCF_036669925.1. Classification (NCBI taxonomy): domain Eukaryota; kingdom Metazoa; phylum Cnidaria; class Anthozoa; order Scleractinia; family Acroporidae; genus Montipora; species Montipora capricornis. The sequence continues at coordinate 34,647,397 of NC_090890.1, read as the reverse complement.
AATTGGGGAGTGTGACGATGATAAGCATGAGTGCATTGAATGGAAATGGGATGAGAACAAGAATGAAAATGATCATGTTGACGATGATTGTCAGGAGGAGAAGGAGGAGGAGGAGGAAGAGGAGAAAGAGGTGGAGAAGGAAGAAGAGGAGGAGGAGGTGGAGAAGAAAGACGAAAAGGAGAAAGAGGAGGAGGAGGAGGAGGAGCAGAAGGAGGAAGAGGAGGAGGAGGTGGAGAAGGAGCAGGAGAAGGAGGAACAGCACGAACAGGAGGAGAAGGAGGAGGAGGAAGAGGAGGAGGTGGAGAAGGAGGACGAGAAGGAGGAAGAAGATAAGGAAGAGGAGGAGGAGGAGGAGGTGGAGAAGGAGGAAGAGGAGGAGGAGGTGGAGATGGAGCAGTAGAAGGAGGAACAGCAGGAACAGGAGGAGAAGAAGGAGGAGGAAGAGGAGGAGGTGGAGAAGGACGACGAGAAGGAGAAAAAGAACAAGAACAAGAACAAGAACAAGAACAAGAACAAGAAGAACAAGAATAAGAAAGTCCGAACGCGACTTTTTACTTAAATTTTATTGTCCAACCTTTTTAGCCAAACTTGCGCCCAGTGGTCCCTTCACTCTGTAACTCACAAAATCTTCAAGCAAATTAGGTAGTGGGATCAAGCTAAGCTAGTTGAGTTTAAGGTATCATCCTATTCCATATGCATGCTCTGTGCTCTTTTATTTATTTCTATTTCCTACTGAACCTTACCAGGAACTGTGGCACGGCAGCAGCAGTGGTTGGTAGCAAGGGGACAGTCGTTGTCGTACTGAGCACATCTTTCCCAGTTTGGAGGACATGGATCGTGAATATATGTGCAAGCGCCTCGCGGCCAGTCGCACATTTTCTTTTTAACTGTAGAGATAGTACATTGAAAAAAAAAAAAAGGAATCATTCTTGCTGAAGAGAGGTTTATAAGAGGCTTAACGTGCAGTTTACTGGGGTCGATTCAACGAGGTTGCCTTTATAATTATGGTCGTAGCTTGATATATACTCACGATGAAAAGTACAACTTGTGTTAAGCTCTAGACGCCTACCAGATTTGGGCTTGCGGCAGCAGCAATGGTTTGTGGCAAGCGAGCAGTCGTTGTCATATTGAGCGCATCGCTCCCAGTCTGGAGGACATGGGTCGTTAACGTAAGTGCAGGTACCCCTCGGCCAGTCGCACATTCTTTCGCCAGCTGTTAAGAAAACTTCATTTCAAATAT
>NC_090890.1:34633657-34638657 GCF_036669925.1 Montipora capricornis | reverse complement strand
GTACTTCGTGTCAAGCCACCACATTAACATTTAGATTTAACATTTATAATATCTGTACAGAAAGTATTCCAAACATTCATAAAAGTTAACCTTAGGCCTAGAAACCTTTTTTTTAGTCCTAATTATGCCTACGGTTAGCTTTTATGAATATTTGGCATACTTTCTGTATAGATATTCTAAATGTTATTGTGAAGGTGGCTTGACACGAAGTACTATGTACAAGGCGTCACGAAGTGTGTTTGAATTCAACCTCAGTATCTCTCTCTGCCAGGGTGGTTTTGGAGGATGGAATCTAATGCTGACCCTGATTTTGTTGAGCATATAATAAATAAAAAAATCGTATAAACTTGCTCGCGTATTTCGTGATTTGTGGTCACTCGTGATGTTTTGAAAGTTCTAAAAGTGCACTCGCCTACGGCTGGTGCAAGTTTGAGAACTTTCAAAACATCACGGTGAGCAAGGGTTAAATTTGGGTCTTTGAGCCCATCTGGGGCTCGGATTTTTCCGACTTCTCAATGGATTCTATTAATATTTCATTTCATATGTGTATATTATTCTCACATTCGCTCACTTGGGTGGCTGGTTGGCCGCATCTCAGATATGTTTGAAGGTGACTGCGCGATGCAGTTATGAGCTATGCTGTCAGTCGTTATTTGACTCTGTGGCTGCGTGATGCAGCTCGAGTCAAAGACCCACATTTCACCCTTGTTCAGCATAGAGTTTCCAGTAGCTCAGGGGTTAGAGCATCCGATAGATCACGGAGGATCTCATATTGATCCCATTAATTCCTCAAAAACGATAATGATATTCATCGAGACCATCTAAAGCTAAATAAAAAATAGGCTCACTTTCAATTTCCAAGATGGGGGGTGTGGTCGAATCTATAGCTTAGTAATGCCATCGTGTCAAGTCGTTTCTGACAAATACTATAGAGACATCCTCGACTTTGCCATCCGCGCGGAAATAGGAGAATTATTATAGTCGTTGGGGGTTTAATGAAAGAAGGAGGTTCGGTGGACCGGGCATGTCAAAATCTCCCGTTATTCAAAAAGACTTGAAAAGTAAAATACCTGTCCTTTGCAATCAAAACGCTTTCTCTCTTCTGGAAGAATGTCCAAATCAAACTGTGGTTGAACCACCAAACGAATTTTTCCATCTGAAGAACTGAAATTTCGCTGCACAGATATTCGTTTTAGGATGGAAAAGTAATTGACGTCGACAAGAACATCGATGTCTGAATGATAAGGTATAAGATCGCCATTGCGCATGGCGCCTAAAAGGCTACCGCATCCCAGTATGTAACCGATGTTGTTGTGTTTAGAGATATTGACCCAGGCACGAAAAAGTTGTGCTAACTCCTGACGCCATGGGTTATCGAAACAACCAGGTTCGCCATAAACGGATGAATTTTTCATAAGCTGCTTGGAAATTGCTGATCCAGTTTGTTCAGTCCGATCTGCCAGGAAAAAACAAGAAAAAGAAAAGAAAAGCCTGATACTCAGGTTAAGTTTGTTTCAAGTAGGATGACGTAGGCATCGTTGGTTGCCATCTGTCGACCGGAATTTTTGGATTCCGTCTACTTTCATTTCCTAGTGGATTAGGTTTTCGTGAGTGGAGATGATGTAAATTTTGATTTGATGGACTCCAGCTTGGTGCTTTAATTCTTCTGTGACTACGAGATCTGTTGAGCTTATTCATACGAGATATTAATGATTTGCCGTGATATATTATAGTGTGTAATTTCTTCTTATTGTATTTGATGTGTGAGTCAGTTATCCTGTATGCTGTCTCACCTTCGGCCTCCACTTTGTTGAATCCTTTCGACCTTGACGTCATGTCATGCTTTTGCCATTTCTCCCCAAGACCTTTCCTCCAGCAGTGTCCTCTTTGGGGAACAAAACCGACATCTGGTCTGACAGTTCTTGCTTAATACCATACCAAAACAGGATGAAAATTACTGGGAAAAGGAAAAGTCGCCGCCAGAGTCGAGATGGAAAACGTAGCAACATTTATATATGTGTTACAAATTACGGAATCCGCCTATACAGCTGTATTTGTTAAGTTGAATATTCCTGAAAAACTGGATTAAACTTGAACACGCTTCGATTCACTTGCACTATTCGATCAAACATTCGTTGAAAGTCTTTTTGCTTTAGTAGTCAGCGAGAAAATGAACTGTCATTTTCCAAGTTCAAACCCGTAGGTAGAAGTCACGTGTGAACGAAATGATAAAGTGCTAAGATATTTGCATATAAACAAGATAAATATCACGCAAGAAAAAAGATTCAAAACTCGTGAATAAGGGAAAGGTCATTTAATATGACAAGGGGGGGGGGGGGGGGGTGGGGGAGGAGATGTTGAAACTCGAAGCTTAAAATTTTAGCAGCCCCCTCGATAGCGGTTCAATTTTTAGGAGCCCCCTCCCTTGGTAGTCGAAAAATTTCAGAGCCCCCCCCCCTCCTCCTTAAATTTCTTTGCCCCCCTGAAAAAAAAGATCTCTAGACTGTATTAAATATATTTACCGTTATTGTCTTCAATGGTTTATACAATGACAGACTTGAGATCCAGTTGTGATGAAATCCCTGTTGAGTTCTCGAGTAGTTATTGTCAGATTTTGAAATCTTGTTGAATCAATGTGGTTTTATTATAAGAAGTTTGAGCATTTTTAATTTTTGAAAATTTCTAAAGCATTTTTGGGATGAATAATATTGACTTCAATAAGGTTAGTATCTCATCAGCGTACACTAGTATTATTTTTGCTTCGCCATCTTTGTCTTGTCGCCATTTTCTTTTTTAGAACAGTTTGAAACCAATATTTTATCTTAAACCTCTTTTTAAGAAAAAAAAGGCTTCAGTTAATAATTGTCAAAAAATCTAAAATCGAATGCAGTTCTTACAGTATGTTTTCCGTTAAAGGTGGTTTTAAACCAATTCCCTGAGTGCGAGTTGACAATGGTGTATACAGATGCTGTTGGACGAAGAGATCTTTTGTTTTGTTTCATCTGAACATGGCGGCGATGCTAATTTCCGTTTCGTAAACGGCAGTTGCCATTTTTGACGGTCGATGCCATTCTTAGTAACGAAGCCTTACTGAATTGTTGGGGTTAGCTTCCTTTAAATACTGTAAAATTGCCAAATTTGGAGTGGTTATTTCATTAGAACAGTGGTTAAGAGCGTTTGCTCTTCAGCCATTGAATCGAGTTCGACTTCGTTTATCTAACTTTTTCTAATTAAAAAAAAATCTTATTTTTTTTAAATTTTCAAGTGACATACGCTGCTAATTTAGTCCTAGATTAAGTATTTTTCCCCAAACTTAACAGTGAAAATTGTTCTGAGTGTCGTCCAAATGGCAACGACCGTTACGAGTCCAAGTGCCAATGAGGAGGAACCGTTTATTTTTTGCCGAACCAAACTTATAATCATTTCTACTGTTATTACGAATATTCTTCCGTATGATATTTCAGTGTTGACAGCAAGATTGTTGACAGAACTTGATAATGGCCTACAAAAGCTTCAGTTTCATTTGTGAGATGTTGTTACCACGTCACCCGGCAAGATTCTGGATTCCTGGAACCCAAATTAAAAACACGTACATTCAAGCTTGATCTCAGATGAAAGGTTGAAAGGTTGGTTAAAAATAATAATATTCTTTGTTTATATTCAAAGCCAATGTTCGACACTTACTTTCTTACGCCCATGGCCATCCCTCAAAATGACATTGGACATTTCGTAACAATTACACCACTCAATATCCCATCTTAATTCATGTATGACATGCTTACCGCTGTAAAAAGAATGAAAACAGGCAAAATTGGAGCTTTAGTTCAACAAGAAATAGCGTTTCTAAGCTAAGCCGCGCTGATCGATCTACAGTATTTAGGTCTAAAAACCACATTGAAGACGGTTAGCTTTCATTTGTTTTGCTGGGTACCACTGTCATGTCGATACTCTAAAAAAATTCGACTTTCCGGGAGCTTGTCTCGTTAGTCTAGTCGATATCGGAAAAAGCAACGAGATGCCATCGATCCAGGTTCAACTCTTTGCCTCACCTATTCTAAATCTTCTCTGCATACTTAAAATATTTGTTTCTTTGAAGTAGATTTGAAGTCTGAAGTAGATTGTACGTCGTGCAAGTTGAATAAAAAGGGTAATGTCAGGTTGAGAGATGGCCATGAGTGTCGACCGAATCGGCAAGGTAAATATCCACCACTAGCCACCGACACTGTGGTGAATAGTAGTTTTAGTATATTCTGGTGAGATAATATATTACAAAAAGACGACTTTAACTCATTTATTCCTGCAAAGATCACAATATTTTCGGGCGCAAATTCCGCGCGAATTCAGTGCTCGGAGGTGAACAGCAACAGGTTTGGAGAAGTGTCTCCCTCGGAAATACAGCAACTTTTCTACTATGCCATCCCGGTAGCTACAAAAGAAAGCCACAAAGTTCGGCATAAACATACTAAATGGTACAATCCGTGAAGTACAAAACCTCGTAATTCTCGCTGTCGATAATTTTGCGTTTAAGATCACGAAACAACAACACAAATGTTTACCTTAATGTTTTAATCTTGAAGTATAAACTAAAACAATTATCCGTTCGTCATGTGCTTATAGCCAACTCGGCGCTACGAGCCTCGTTGGCTATTTATCACCTCATTTCCAATGCACATCATGGAATAAATGTTAAATACCTCACAAGTGAATAGTGCCTCCGGCCGCGCGCGCTGATTGGCTAACTCGGGGGTGTGATTACCCAAGTGGTATTCACCTCCATTTCGGTGAATAATTGTTAATTAATAATTGAAGGCTACTATTGATTAAATAAAACTAGTTCATTCACTTGACTTCCATCTGCCGGATGTTTTGCCAATTATTATTGCTTTCACTGATATACAATATCTTTAAGATTCTCTGGTCTGTCGAAAAAAGAATTGGTTGTGATTTCGTCTGTCAAGTTGTAATAGTTGGTTTTTGGTTTTCATGTTAATGGAACAAAA
>NC_090890.1:34623426-34626838 GCF_036669925.1 Montipora capricornis | reverse complement strand
AGATCTTTATATTTACCGGAAATGACCTAAAAAGGCTACGTGGATTGAACTCTTCCTACTTACTTACCAATTTTGTAAAACCATGTTGTGCCTGTGGTGGTCAATACAGTAACGGGAAAGAGATCCGCAGCTTTGAAAGCGATCGTCTCACTATGCAACCCCCCCCAAATCATCTTTTCCATAAAGTGCATAATCGTGAACATCAGTATTTCCGGCCCAACATTCTCCTGCCACACGTGCAAAGATATTTGTTTGTGTTAATGGAATAGTTTTTTCTTTGCGCTATATATTGGATGAAGAAGAACATGGAACACATAGAACCACCCGTTTTCTTATGCCTCGAGTTTTTGATGCCAGAGTTCCGGAGGGTCCCAAACTTATTTCGTCCGTTACAATCGAAGCCGACTTTAAAGAAAAAAAAAAGGTCATTTCTATGGCATGTCTTATTTTGCAGTCAATCGGAAAAGACCGGGTTTTTTCTGAAATACAGCGGATTATAGTTTTACAGGTGACTCTTGTTCGGCCTTTTCGACACACAAAAACCCTCACCACGGCTTTAGAGAATTACTTTCCCTGTCCGGTGCAGTAAACTGTCAAGTGTTATTGAAAAGAATGATTTATCACGTGTTTGAAGTAATATTCATATTGTTGCATTTTGAGGGTCCATTATTATTTCGATTTGAGTTAAGGTCTCCCCAATTTAGAGAATGCTTGTGCTTATTCACCAAGAGCTTTTGCACACACAATTCACGAAAACAATGTGATAAGCTTGCTACCATTTTTTAAGTAGGTTTAATGGAACGACATCCAACCGAAAAAAGAATCTTACTGTAGGGCTTCCAGAGCTGAATATTCAATCATGAGAACACAATCTAAATGGTGTCAAAGCTCAAACCGTAGGATTGGAGACCAAATACGATCATAACCCAATTCCTTGGCCCTTTTTTGCGCACAGCGGCAAGCGAAGCCGGGAACGTACTTGTTCCAGTTTAAACCATCAATCTTTCTTACCACCAATAGGTCCTTTAGTGAGAGGGATCACGCTCTTTATAAATTGTAATGCGGCAGTACTCGCTTGATGGGCTTGTGGATATTAACGTATAAAGGCAACTCTGCTTCAGTTAACAAGTTAAATTATTTGTCAGTTTCTAATGCACCAGAGCTGAAAGCGAAATCATCGTGGAAAAACATGAGAATTTCTGCCATCTCGGATGATGAGGAGGGGTGATTTTCAGATCCATTCGCAATGACATTCCGAGACCGTGTCTTCCGAGTACATATTAGGCAAACTTCCCAGATATGACAGATGAAAACTAGCTAGCAGTAATCAAGGATTAGTGAGGTACGTTCATTCCTGTACATTTAGGGATAATCGTTTTAATTTTGTACACTTTTGTGTTATTTGTTCAGTAGTGAAGGTATCACACTATCAGAATTTGACAATTCGTCTTGTTGCTAATAACATTTATATAGAAACAATTATGGCCGGAAATCATGTCTTATGCAATATCAGTTTTTTGCTGGAAAGCCAAGCAGCCTTACGTCCCTAAGTACTTGTACAGCACAGGGTATCACGGTTATTACCGAGCTTACGCAACAGGACGGCTGGAAGACTCAGGGCGGCAGAATGACGAAAAAATGTCGCGTAAGATTGGGAATGCATAGTCTCGCGCGACATTTTTCGCCATTCTGCCTTCCTGAGTCTTCTAACCGTCCTGTTGCGTAAGCTCGCTATTAACCCTGACCCTAACCCCAGGACCTGACTTAGTGGGCAAGCAGGAATTGGTGTTTTCCCTTGGGCAAGAAATACACTATCACACGTGATCAAGACCTTATGTGCCAAACAGTCAGCCAGTCCAAGATGGCATCCAAACGCTGACATGCTGCTAGACTTACACAATTAGGATGGGCTCTCCTTCGTCGAACGCAAGTATATTATCGTACTATAGTGAATGCACCTAAATTGCAAAGCCACTTTACCTTGTCTTTGAAGCAACCAATCGTTTCGAAGTCAACATCACAACTGAACTGCGGACACAAATTTAATGGGGTGCGAACTGACCAGATACCTAGAGTTGCAACCAAAATGCACAAGGAATTGTTAGAGATGTGCGGCAAATTGGGGAGTGTGACGATGATAAGCATGAGTGCATTGAATGGAAATGGGATGAGAACAAGAATGAAAATGATCATATTGACGATGATTGTCAGGAGGAGAAGGAGGAGGAGGAGGAAGAGGAGAAAGAGGTGGAGAAGGAAGAAGAGGAGGAGGAGGTGGAGAAGAAAGACGAAAAGGAGAAAGAGGAGGAGGAGGAGGAGGAGCAGAAGGAGGAAGAGGAGGAGGAGGTGGAGAAGGAGCAGGAGAAGGAGGAACAGCACGAACAGGAGGAGAAGGAGGAGGAGGAAGAGGAGGAGGTGGAGAAGGAGGACGAGAAGGAGGAAGAAGATAAGGAAGAGGAGGAGGAGGAGGAGGAGGTGGAGAAGGAGGAAGAGGAGGAGGAGGTGGAGAGGAGCAGTATAAGGAGGAACAGCAGGAACAGGAGGAGAGAAGAGGAGGAGGAAGAGGAGGAGGTGGAGAAGGACGACGAGAAGGAGAAAAAGAACAAGAACAAGAACAAGAACAAGAACAAGAACAAGAAGAACAAGAATAAGAAAGTCCGAACGCGACTTTTTACTTAAATTTTATTGTCCAACCTTTTTAGCCAAACTTGCGCCCAGTGGTCCCTTCACTCTGTAACTCACAAAATCTTCAAGCAAATTAGGTAGTGGGATCAAGCTAAGCTAGTTGAGTTTAAGGTATCATCCTATTCCATATGCATGCTCTGTGCTCTTTTATTTATTTCTATTTCCTACTGAACCTTACCAGGAACTGTGGCACGGCAGCAGCAGTGGTTGGTAGCAAGGGGACAGTCGTTGTCGTACTGAGCACATCTTTCCCAGTTTGGAGGACATGGATCGTGAATATATGTGCAAGCGCCTCGCGGCCAGTCGCACATTTTCTTTTTAACTGTAGAGATAGTACATTGAAAAAAAAAAAAAGGAATCATTCTTGCTGAAGAGAGGTTTATAAGAGGCTTAACGAGCAGTTTACTGGGGTAGATTCAACGAGGTTGCCTTTATAATTATGGTCGTAGCTTGATATATACTCACGATGAAAAGTACAACTTGTGTTAAGCTCTAGACGCCTACCAGATTTGGGCTTGCGGCAGCAGCAATGGTTTGTGGCAAGCGAGCAGTCGTTGTCATATTGAGCGCATCGCTCCCAGTCTGGAGGACATGGGTCGTTAACGTAAGTGCAGGTACCCCTCGGCCAGTCGCACATTCTTTCGCCAGCTGTTAAGAAAACTTCATTTCAAATATTAAAATTTCCACCATCTTCACTGCTTTTATATCATTGGTTTTCTTTTATTTT
>NC_090890.1:34603426-34615926 GCF_036669925.1 Montipora capricornis | reverse complement strand
GTACAGAAAGTATTCCAAACATTCATAAAAGTTAACCTTAGGCCTAGAAACCTTTTTTTTAGTCCTAATTATGCCTACGGTTAGCTTTTATGAATATTTGGCATACTTTCTGTATAGATATTCTAAATGTTATTGTGAAGGTGGCTTGACACGAAGTACTATGTACAAGGCGTCACGAAGTGTGTTTGAATTCAACCTCAGTATCTCTCTCTGCCAGGGTGGTTTTGGAGGATGGAATCTAATGCTGACCCTGATTTTGTTGAGCATATAATAAATAAAAAAATCGTATAAACTTGCTCGCGTATTTCGTGATTTGTGGTCACTCGTGATGTTTTGAAAGTTCTAAAAGTGCACTCGCCTACGGCTGGTGCAAGTTTGAGAACTTTCAAAACATCACGGTGAGCAAGGGTTAAATTTGGGTCTTTGAGCCCATCTGGGGCTCGGATTTTTCCGACTTCTCAATGGATTCTATTAATATTTCATTTCATATGTGTATATTATTCTCACATTCGCTCACTTGGGTGGCTGGTTGGCCGCATCTCAGATATGTTTGAAGGTGACTGCGCGATGCAGTTATGAGCTATGCTGTCAGTCGTTATTTGACTCTGTGGCTGCGTGATGCAGCTCGAGTCAAAGACCCACATTTCACCCTTGTTCAGCATAGAGTTTCCAGTAGCTCAGGGGTTAGAGCATCCGATAGATCACGGAGGATCTCATATTGATCCCATTAATTCCTCAAAAACGATAATGATATTCATCGAGACCATCTAAAGCTAAATAAAAAATAGGCTCACTTTCAATTTCCAAGATGGGGGGTGTGGTCGAATCTATAGCTTAGTAATGCCATCGTGTCAAGTCGTTTCTGACAAATACTATAGAGACATCCTCGACTTTGCCATCCGCGCGGAAATAGGAGAATTATTATAGTCGTTGGGGGTTTAATGAAAGAAGGAGGTTCGGTGGACCGGGCATGTCAAAATCTCCCGTTATTCAAAAAGACTTGAAAAGTAAAATACCTGTCCTTTGCAATCAAAACGCTTTCTCTCTTCTGGAAGAATGTCCAAATCAAACTGTGGTTGAACCACCAAACGAATTTTTCCATCTGAAGAACTGAAATTTCGCTGCACAGATATTCGTTTTAGGATGGAAAAGTAATTGACGTCGACAAGAACATCGATGTCTGAATGATAAGGTATAAGATCGCCATTGCGCATGGCGCCTAAAAGGCTACCGCATCCCAGTATGTAACCGATGTTGTTGTGTTTAGAGATATTGACCCAGGCACGAAAAAGTTGTGCTAACTCCTGACGCCATGGGTTATCGAAACAACCAGGTTCGCCATAAACGGATGAATTTTTCATAAGCTGCTTGGAAATTGCTGATCCAGTTTGTTCAGTCCGATCTGCCAGGAAAAAACAAGAAAAAGAAAAGAAAAGCCTGATACTCAGGTTAAGTTTGTTTCAAGTAGGATGACGTAGGCATCGTTGGTTGCCATCTGTCGACCGGAATTTTTGGATTCCGTCTACTTTCATTTCCTAGTGGATTAGGTTTTCGTGAGTGGAGATGATGTAAATTTTGATTTGATGGACTCCAGCTTGGTGCTTTAATTCTTCTGTGACTACGAGATCTGTTGAGCTTATTCATACGAGATATTAATGATTTGCCGTGATATATTATAGTGTGTAATTTCTTCTTATTGTATTTGATGTGTGAGTCAGTTATCCTGTATGCTGTCTCACCTTCGGCCTCCACTTTGTTGAATCCTTTCGACCTTGACATGTCATGCTTTTGCCATTTCTCCCCCAAGACCTTTCCTCCAGCAGTGTCCTCTTTGGGGAACAAAACCGACATCTGGTCTGACAGTTCTTGCTTAATACCATACCAAAACAGGATGAAAATTACTGGGAAAAGGAAAAGTCGCCGCCAGAGTCGAGATGGAAAACGTAGCAACATTTATATATGTGTTACAAATTACGGAATCCGCCTATACAGCTGTATTTGTTAAGTTGAATATTCCTGAAAAACTGGATTAAACTTGAACACGCTTCGATTCACTTGCACTATTCGATCAAACATTCGTTGAAAGTCTTTTTGCTTTAGTAGTCAGCGAGAAAATGAACTGTCATTTTCCAAGTTCAAACCCGTAGGTAGAAGTCACGTGTGAACGAAATGATAAAGTGCTAAGATATTTGCATATAAACAAGATAAATATCACGCAAGAAAAAAGATTCAAAACTCGTGAATAAGGGAAAGGTCATTTAATATGACAAGGGGGGGGGGGGGGGGGGAATGAAGATATTGAAACTCGAAGCTTAAAATTTTAGCAGCCCCCCTCGATAGCGGTTCAATTTTTTAGGAGCCCCCTCCCTTGGTAGTCGAAAAATTTCAGAGCCCCCCCCCCTCCTCCTTAAATTTCTTTGCCCCCCTGAAAAAAAAGATCTCTAGACTGTATTAAATATATTTACCGTTATTGTCTTCAATGGTTTATACAATGACAGACTTGAGATCCAGTTGTGATGAAATCCCTGTTGAGTTCTCGAGTAGTTATTGTCAGATTTTGAAATCTTGTTGAATCAATGTGGTTTTATTATAAGAAGTTTGAGCATTTTTAATTTTTGAAAATTTCTAAAGCATTTTTGGGATGAATAATATTGACTTCAATAAGGTTAGTATCTCATCAGCGTACACTAGTATTATTTTTGCTTCGCCATCTTTGTCTTGTCGCCATTTTCTTTTTTAGAACAGTTTGAAACCAATATTTTATCTTAAACCTCTTTTTAAGAAAAAAAAGGCTTCAGTTAATAATTGTCAAAAAATCTAAAATCGAATGCAGTTCTTACAGTATGTTTTCCGTTAAAGGTGGTTTTAAACCAATTCCCTGAGTGCGAGTTGACAATGGTGTATACAGATGCTGTTGGACGAAGAGATCTTTTGTTTTGTTTCATCTGAACATGGCGGCGATGCTAATTTCCGTTTCGTAAACGGCAGTTGCCATTTTTGACGGTCGATGCCATTCTTAGTAACGAAGCCTTACTGAATTGTTGGGGTTAGCTTCCTTTAAATACTGTAAAATTGCCAAATTTGGAGTGGTTATTTCATTAGAACAGTGGTTAAGAGCGTTTGCTCTTCAGCCATTGAATCGAGTTCGACTTCGTTTATCTAACTTTTTCTAATTAAAAAAAAATCTTATTTTTTTTAAATTTTCAAGTGACATACGCTGCTAATTTAGTCCTAGATTAAGTATTTTTCCCCAAACTTAACAGTGAAAATTGTTCTGAGTGTCGTCCAAATGGCAACGACCGTTTACGAGTCCAAGTGACTGACCAATGAGGAAACCGTTTATTTTTTGCCGAACCAAACTTATAATCATTTCTACTGTTATTACGAATATTCTTCCGTATGATATTTCAGTGTTGACAGCAAGATTGTTGACAGAACTTGATAATGGCCTACAAAAGCTTCAGTTTCATTTGTGAGATGTTGTTACCACGTCACCCGGCAAGATTCTGGATTCCTGGAACCCAAATTAAAAACACGTACATTCAAGCTTGATCTCAGATGAAAGGTTGAAAGGTTGGTTAAAAATAATAATATTCTTTGTTTATATTCAAAGCCAATGTTCGACACTTACTTTCTTACGCCCATGGCCATCCCTCAAAATGACATTGGACATTTCGTAACAATTACACCACTCAATATCCCATCTTAATTCATGTATGACATGCTTACCGCTGTAAAAAGAATGAAAACAGGCAAAATTGGAGCTTTAGTTCAACAAGAAATAGCGTTTCTAAGCTAAGCCGCGCTGATCGATCTACAGTATTTAGGTCTAAAAACCACATTGAAGACGGTTAGCTTTCATTTGTTTTGCTGGGTACCACTGTCATGTCGATACTCTAAAAAAATTCGACTTTCCGGGAGCTTGTCTCGTTAGTCTAGTCGATATCGGAAAAAGCAACGAGATGCCATCGATCCAGGTTCAACTCTTTGCCTCACCTATTCTAAATCTTCTCTGCATACTTAAAATATTTGTTTCTTTGAAGTAGATTTGAAGTCTGAAGTAGATTGTACGTCGTGCAAGTTGAATAAAAAGGGTAATGTCAGTTTGAGAGATGGCCATGAGTGTCGACCGAATCGGCAAGGTAAATATCCACCACTAGCCACCGACACTGTGGTGAATAGTAGTTTTAGTATATTCTGGTGAGATAATATATTACAAAAAGACGACTTTAACTCATTTATTCCTGCAAAGATCACAATATTTTCGGGCGCAAATTCCGCGCGAATTCAGTGCTCGGAGGTGAACAGCAACAGGTTTGGAGAAGTGTCTCCCTCGGAAATACAGCAACTTTTCTACTATGCCATCCCGGTAGCTACAAAAGAAAGCCACAAAGTTCGGCATAAACATACTAAATGGTACAATCTGTGAAGTACAAAACCTCGTAATTCTCGCTGTCGATAATTTTTCGTTTTAAAATCACGAAACAACAATACAAATGTTTACCTTAATGTTTTAATCGTGAAGTATATACTAAAACAATTATTCCGTTCGTCATGTGCTTATAGCCAACTCGGCGCTACGAGCCTCGTTGGCTATTTATCGCCTCATTTCCAATGCACACTCATGGAATAATTGTTAAATACCGCACAAGTGAGTAGTGCTCTCCGGCCGCGCGCGCTGATTGGCTAACTCGGGGGTGATTACTCAAGTGGTATTCACCTCCATTTCGGTGAATAATTGTTAATTAATAAATGAAGGCTTACTAGTGATTAAATAAACTAGTTCATTCACTTGACTACCATCTGCCTGATGTTTTGCCAATTATTATTGCTTTCACCTGATATACAATATCTTTAAGATTCTCTGGTCTAGCGAAAAAGGATTGGTTGTGATTTCGTCTGTCAAGTTGTAATAGTTGGTTTTTGGTTTTCATGTTAATGGACCAAAACAAAAGATCTCTCCTTAAAGATCTTTTGTTCCACCAGCATCTGTACATTGCTCCATTGCCACCTCGCACTAAAGGGATGGGTTTAAAGCAACGTCTAGGACCGTCTAATTGAAATAGTATGCCGCAGTAAGATCTTTATTTAATCCGATTTTAGACAAATAACAAGTTAATTAATATGATTTTGACAATTACTATCTGCAGCCTTTTCCTTATTAAGAGGTCTAAAGTAAGTTATTAGTTTTAAACTGTTCGTAAAAAAAAATGGTAACAAGACAAAGTTGGCGAAGCAAAAAGAATAGTACTATACGCACGCCAATAAGATTCTAAGACTTACATTACAGACACAAGTCCACCACTGAGGCACTTTTCAAGTTGGCAAATGGAAATTGCTAAGGATCAAGGAATGTTATATGTGCAACCAGTATTTCAGAGTGGAAGTGCTTCTTCCTCCTTACTTTTTTAGCAAAGACAACTAATTCTCATGTGAATCGTGTGAATTTTTAGCTTCAAAAGAAGCGCGACAAATCGTGTTTCAGCGAATGGGACATTGCTTGCCGTGTAGTTTACTGGACCAAACACGATTTAAGCGATCTTTGCACAACACGAGCACATAGTGTAAACCTGATCCTTCCTAACACGCCACACATCCAAAGCACCTCACGTCAATGCTTTGAAAGGTCTGGGACAAAAGCTTCGGTAGGTGAATGGGGTTATCTGCGGTCAAATTTTGAAATGTCATCATGAGAAATATCGTTACTTTTTAATTACTTCCTTCTCCGTATTTCAACAGTTTTACGATATCATCGCACTTAAATCTTCCGTCATCATCAGTCAGGGTTCCATGCATAAAAACCTCATCGACCTAAAACGAAAAATAATTGACAAAATTAGCAAGCGATACATTGCTGATGTAGCATCAGTTTTGAAACGACTCTGTAGGCACACAAAAGTGTTCTATTCTCATAGCATCGGCAGAAATTCGCTTCAGCTGTAGGCCGTGTTCGTACTGAAACCATGACTGCCAGCTGCTGCTGTTCTGTTACTGATAATTGATACTTGCTACATATCGGCTTCTTTTAGAAAAACAAAACTACAAGAGCAAAAAGATATATGAAAATAATTTCCCAAACCAAGAACAACTTCATCGGGGATCCGGAAAAGGTTTTGGAACAGCATCACATTAGTATACCTGTTGCTCTGTGAGCCTCGTTCCCATAGTCGTCAGCACTTCTTTCAACTCATCCAGATTTATAACTCCATCGCTGTCGTCATCAAAACACATGAAAGCGTTTCTGATCAAATCTTCGGGGTCTGCTGCGCTCATCTTTGAAGCAAACATGTTCACAAATGTTGCAAAATCAACACTTCCCGGTACCTCACTCAGCATTTCTCGAACTTGTTTTTCAGATGGCTCCTGCCCGAGTGATACCAGAATTGTCTCGAGGTCGCCTTTACTTATAATTCCATCTCGGTCTTGGTCGATGAGATTAAACGCATCCTGAAGCTGCTTTAACTGCTCCTTGTTCAAATGAGGAGTGACGTTGGACCAGGGAAATGATCGCCTTGATTTTCGCCGGGGGTGAACTTTGCTTCCATCAGCGTGGTGCATGGCGAGTCAAATCAAAGAGAAAGCCTTCTGCTCAGTGTATTATCCAACACGTGGCATGAAATATTAAGAAGCCTCTCAAGTATTATGAGAATGAAAAGTGATAACTTCGAATTCCATAAAGAACTGATTAATAGCACTCGGTCTATTCAGGCCATCTGCCTTACTAAGAACTGCCGAATTTTTAATGCAGGCATGGTCTGGAATGCACCATCAACTATAAAAATTTGCTTGGTTTCGAGAAAAAAAGACCGATGCATCAGCGATCAAGAACCTTTGAAAAAGTGAAAAAAAAAACTTAAACACCATATAGAACTTTGTTATTTTTTTGGTAATGTCATGTTTAGTTATTTAAAAGGTTATTGCCAGTTTTAGAAGCGCCTATATAGTTAAAGAAGAAAACAAAAAATGACCTCAAAAGCTCGTTGTGTTAACTTTAAATTTTCATCTCAAAGGCATTTTTTTTTGTCTATAAACAAATTTATTTTTTCTTTAATCTCAAATGACGTGTAAAATGCATCGTGTTTCCAAAAGTTGTCTTCTTTTAAACCAATTACAGTATGATGTCTTTTGGCTCAGCATTTTGATTTTCAAATTTTGAATTACGTGATTTTTTCTTGGTGAGGCATTAGGTGCGGTTACACACACCATGGTAAATGCCATTTTCCATGGTAAATTATCCCGTGGTGCCTCACACGTGGGTTTTAGTATACCGTGTTAACCATCGATCGCTCACACGTTACGAAGATCACATTACCGGGATAAAAACAAATCTCACGCAAGTCATTGGCAGGAAATTTAAATCACAACTTCATGAAACGTACACCCGGCCTTCCAAGTTACCACGTTAAATGTCGTGGGCGTTTCGTCTGATCTTTTTGACGTATCCATGGAAATTTACCACGAGAAATTTACCTTGAGAAATGTCGGTCACGCGCACTAAATGCAGTTTCCCGTGGTAAAAGGGTCATTTCACCGCGGTTAAAGTGCCCCTTGTAACCACACTTATTGTCTCTCTACTTTACTTTCACGAAAGACCCATCATGAGTCACACGCGGCGCAAAATAAAAATGAAAATAAAGTTTGGGGGCATGAAAAACTTTGGCCGGAAAACCTTCTGCCTTTTGGTATGTTCGAGCTTTAATCTGCTATTTAGGAAGGTGTCCGTTGTAACTTACATTTCTTTTGATGGAATGATCGATAATCATCTTCTTCTCAAACCAGTTTCAACATTTTCAAGAGATCTTGTTATTAGAAGGATTGACACTACAACACTTCATCACGCAACAGCAATGTTAAAGTACCGTGTAAAACACCAATTATTGCTGAACAAGATGCAGTCATTTTTGTGGCGTAACAAGTTACCATGACAACAGGAAAGCCTTGCAAAAACACCCTATATTTTGGCTTCAGTTGCCCATATCTGAAAAACGAACTCAGTGACCCTAATTTTTTATTGCACAGAAGTGATCAGCAGGCCAAGATAAAACTCTCTGTAAAGTTTAAAGAAATTCTGTCGAGCGGATTCAGAGCTACCTTAAATTTTCAATTGGGTAAGGTGGCTCTGAATCCGCTTCACAGAAATTTTTTAATCTTTGCAGACAGTTTTATTTTGGCATGCTGATTATATTTCAAAAATAAAAAAAATGGGGGTCACCGGGTTCGTTTTTGAGATATGAGCAGCTAAAGCCAAAATATGGGGTGTGTTTGCAGGGTTTTCCTGTTGCCACGGTAACCTTTTAGGACACAAAAATGACCGAATCTTTTTCAGCAATAATTGGTGTGTTATATGGTACCAAAATATTGCTGTTAAGTGATAGAGTGTTGTAGTGTCAATCCTTCTAATAAGAACGTTTCTTTCAAGTGTTGAAACTGGTTTGAGCCACCTTATTAAAGAACATCTTCATACGCATGTCCCGTTATCTTCTCCATTGAGAAGACCATCGTGACCAGCCATTGAGATGCTAGATGCTGTCGATTGTTTATTGTTTTTTCAATGTTTGATTATTACTTTCTTTCTTTCTTTCTTCTGAAATTTCATACAGAGGTGAACTGGGACTGCATTTGGACTGCCTGTTATTTGTTTTGTTGTGAGTGAAAACTGGAACGAGAGTTTAAAAGACGCCTTGCACATCTTTCAATGGCTGAGGATATAAATGTGGAGGTGATTGTTAAACTTGGTGGCTGTGCTGTAACTCATAAAGGACATTTTGAAACAGTTAAGCACGAAGCTATTGAGGCCGCCGCCAAGGTGGTGAAGGAGATTAAGGGAAAATGCATCGTCATCCATGGGGCCGGGTACGTATTAAAACGAAGAAAGCTTGAGAAATAGCAGCTAGCGCGGCTATCTGACCAGACATTGTCATAGAAATGTACCCTTATTGACGAGCTGTGCCATCTGATTAAATACCGCATCAAATTATCGGAAAAAGCGTCCAAGTAATGATACTTAGAAAGAGGTGAAGTTTAATATATCGAAAACGGCCTATTCCATTTGTTTTTATTAGCTGACTGCATGTCTTTTAATTAGTTTTGGCAAAATCCCAACCAACAGGAAATCCAAAAGACGGCAATTCTAGGAAGAGCACACATTCTGAGTAGGATACGACTCCTGTTAATTGTGCATTTAAATAGAACAAGCAATGCTATAATATTGCCCAAGGACAATTTGATCTTCAGGCCCGAGAAGGAAAAACTTTGGATAAACTGAAGATCAACAATAATAATGAGAACAATTAATAATGGCAGTTATAGTCCCAATAAATTGTCAAGCTGACATTGCTTAGAACAAGTGCTCTGTGGATTGGCGAGACCATTAATCAAATTGAATGTTGGACTTTGTTGAGAGGGAAAAACCAAAGCATCCGGAGAAAAACCTCTTGTTTCATAGTAGAGTAGCAACAAACTCAATCCACATTTAACGTTAAAACTTGTAAAAGTAAAGTCACTTTATTTAACGTCAGTAGTTCCTTCAGCTATGAGGCTGATATTGATGGAAGCCAACAGTGCACCCTTTACTTTCCAGTCCCTCTGTCAGTGTTCACGTGTATTTAAAGCTATAGCTACATGGATCAGAGGAAAGTTGAAACAGATGTCACAGAGGATCAAACTGGGGACCTCTTGCTCTGAAAGTTTTGCACCAACCAACTGAGCTACGCCTGCTCCTTTTAATTCAGGAATTACACTTATACGTTGGAGGAAGACATTAGGGAGCTTAAGCACGTTCGTTTTTGGGACACGGATTGCAACCGGAAGTGTGCTGTTTTCCCTTTTAACCTGTTTTCACACAACCACATTTACATTTCCAAGTATCTTTTATCCATTAGAGATAATTAGTATAAAAATTTGGGAGACACCACTGCCCTGGGACACGAAATTTTCTCTTCCGGTGGACGTCTGCATCTTAAAAACGCACATGCTTAAGCTCTCTAATTAGTTGCTTCACCACTGCACCAATCCCACTCATAATTATTATACACTTTGATCAAGTAAAGATAAAATAAGGCATTGAAAAGATAAATAACTTTACAAATTATTTGGGTTGAGGGCAACTGTGAAAGGGCTGCAATTTGAGAAGATAATTTTTTTTATTAAGAAAATGTGACATTCATGCTTTCATGCAGCAGCTTTGAAAATAAATTAAATGTAAAATTTACTCTTTTTATATTGTAAGTCATTGATTGCAGATCCTTTGGGCACTTTCAAGCCCATGAGTATGGAACAGCTAATGGGTTTTCTGAAGATCATGACAAAAGCTGCATTGGCTTTGCAAAGACTAGGCAATCTGTTATCAAGGTATTATAAACCCTTTTTTCACCTGTAGCTTTAAAACTGCATATAGAATGATTTTTTGGGAAGAGTGCTATATGATCAAAATTAGACTGAAATGATTATATCTTGAATGATGGAGAGAAATATGCAGGGAATTTATAATTTAAATCTGAAAAGATTCCACTGCATTAATTTATTTGCCCAGAAATGCAGGTAGTGAGATTTTTGCTCACAACATCACAAAGCACTCCTCTAAGTTTTAGCCTAAACTTTGTATATTCAGTAATGAGGTTTGTGCTAGCTTTAGTTTTGTAAGGTTGGGTTTGTGTAATTGTTGCTGTTTACTTGTAATGAGGAACAGAGCTTGGAGGCACTTTGTGACATTTATGAGCTGCGTGTAAGGATGATTGTACTTAAGTCTGAAGTTGAGAAGAGAGAAAGAGAACACTACATTATGCATATCAAAATTAGCATGCATCTCTGTTTGTGCATTTGTGGGCATGACATTCCTCAACTATATAGCTACATGGTTACAAATTACATTAATTTGGGTTCCGTAGTACTCTGTTACTAAGCAGTGCTGCCTCATGATCTTTCCTTGTCCTTTTTCTTTCTTTACACAGCTGCAGCACATGATTACTGAGGTATTCATTGCAAATGGTATCCCAGCTGTAGGGATTTCAGTAAGTATCTATTCCTTGTGATCATCGATCCACTTATTTGGTACTTTTTGCATCATCAGTTGTAAAAGGCACGTACATGCTAGGAGTGAGAGAAAAGAAACATGCTCTGTTATTGGAATGTACAGTATGTAACAGTCTGTAAAATTGCGTGGGAGATTGAGCTAGTCCTTTCAAAGAAACAAAGTCTTAGACATTTTATGGCTTAATGTGCATGAAATTCCACATATTCTTCCTAACTTTTATTTCATGTGTATACAGTCAACTCTCTCTAAGACGGACACCATAGGGGCCGGCCTCAGCTGTCCATCTTAAAGAGGTGTCCAGCTTAAAGAGAGTCAACGTAACGTGACCCCAGGAATTTTAAGATAATGCTGAACCTGTGCACATTGAATACGCATCTGTTTATAGTTTGTCTTAAGTTATTTACTTTAACGAAACCTACCTACTTTAGATTACGATACAATTCGGGTTGACACCTCCAAGTTATTTTTTGAATGGGACAATGACTGATTTAATTTAATTTGTACTGTATGTATTCCGGCAACAAGATAAAAATTATTTGTTTTTTAATTGGTGCTAAATCGTAACTTGCAGTCAAATTCAGCACCTTTCAAGTGTCTGTTGACGATTTCAAAGTGTCCGTTGTCCATCTTATGGAGGTGTCTGTCTTATAAAGAGTTTGGTTATAGCAAAATGACTAAGAAATGACCGGGATCAGCACCAGGTGTCCGTCTTATAGAGGTGTCCGTTACAGAGGTTTCCAATAAGAGAGTTGACTGTACCACTGTTCAAATCTATGAAATTTTAGATATTCTGCAATCATTTGGGTGTTTAGACGGAAAGAATAGTTGGTAGAGGAGGACTTCATGGAGACCATTAATTTTTTTTGCAATGTTCACAAAAAGATGGCAGATGTAATCCCTAGTGATTTCGTCAAGTAATCTAATATATATGGCTGGAAGTTGACTCCCACGAGCCCCAGGGGGCCACAGTTAATGATTAAAATTGTCTGGCGTTAGACAGAGTAAAATTTATTAAGGTGTTCTCCCGGTAGTCAATGGTATTAATGGAGGGGACAGTGGTCAATTGACCCATTGATTCCCAGTGCACCCTAGGGTGTCCCCAGTTGACGAGTAAAATCGTCTGTCATTAAGTCTCACTCTCGAAGGCGAGGTGAATATCGACGAATCAAAACAGAGATTTTTATTCACCGTATTATAATAATTGGGAGGCGTGGTAGCCTCATGGTTACTGCGCTCGACTCCGGATCGAGTGGTCCGGGTTCGGGGCCTGGCCAGGGACATTGTGTTGTGTTCTTGGGCAAGACACTTAACTCTCACAGGGTCTCTTTCCACCAAGGTGTATAAATGGGTACCGTTGTAATGCTGGGGGTAACCCTGCGATGGACTAGCATCCCATCCAGGGGTTAGTGTAAATACTCCTAGTCGCTTCATGCTACGGAAACCGGAGATAAGCGCCGGCCTGATGGGC
>NC_090890.1:34593426-34598426 GCF_036669925.1 Montipora capricornis | reverse complement strand
TAATGAGAAGACAGGGAAAGGTATTCCCAACTGTCTATTTTTACTTCTTTGCAACAAAGCAAGCATGAGTAATTCGATGGGATTAACAAAGTCAGTTTGGAAAGACAATAACTCGTTTTGCAACCTTACATCTTTGTTATGCAAAGTATTCTAATCATGAAGGATTACTTGCACGGTGAGCGGAAGGTTGTAATGCTAACCATCGAATTAAAACTTTGATGTAACTCTTAGAGTACCCTTTACTAAACGTGTTTCATCATTTACTGGCTAAATTTGTCGTCGATCAGATGTGTTCGTGACAACGTGTACTTTATAAGCAGCTATTGTTGACCAAAGACGATCAGACCATAAAAATTTCCCTGATATTTCACTATGAGCAACAAGGAATGTAAATAAACACCTTTTGTTTGTCGCCTTCTTAAGAGCATTGTAAAAATGTTTGACAACCATGCCTTTTTGAATACTGTTGATGCATGGAAGTTGGGTTTCAAGAATGTATTAAAAGCAGCTAGAGCTAGCGTGACCTGTTTCCATCTCATGTTGGACCGAAACGTTCTGAGCCTTGATTATAAGCGATTTGCGAAAGCAAAAACAACAGAAACAGCAGAAAGAGCGCCAAATCTTTCTTTACTTTTTTCCATTTTGAATTTGGGTGTCAAATGCATGTCAAGAGCAGGAATTAAACAAACCTTTATAATCTCATATAAAAATACAAGAGTTGGGGCTGACTCGGCTTGTCAGAGATTTCCAAAGCTTAACCTTGACCAGTTTGTGTACCTTTAGTACAATGGCGCCGTATATCCAGTAGTCTTGGCGAAACTGTGTTGTTATTTCTTTTGATTTTTATACCGCGTTACCTATTTAGGGTTGATTGTAAGATTCTAAGGTTATTTAAAACTTTACACTATGGATCTAACTTAATTCTGTGTTGCAAACAAGATTCTTTTGCTAAAGACGGATCTTTTGCAACTAATGAGTATCACGATTTTTCGTCTTATTTCTTTCCCATACGAAACGTTTGTCTCATACAGCTGAAACTAAGTGATCAGTTTTTAGTCAGTGGACATCGGTTTACATCGGATTTTTAACGATAATAAATGATATACTGTAAAATCGTACTTAACTTCTCAAACAGTCGAGGACTGAAAGAATTTTGAAACCACAAGAAAGGAACTCAGTTTTCAGTAATTTATTTGAACACCTTTGAGAACTCATTCCAAATTCAATAAGTTCACCGTTGTTTACGACTTCGTATTTTTCAAAGCTATTGATCGGTAAGTTCGAACAATGAGATATGTTT
Organism: Montipora capricornis; assembly: GCF_036669925.1. NCBI lineage: Eukaryota > Metazoa > Cnidaria > Anthozoa > Scleractinia > Acroporidae > Montipora > Montipora capricornis. Next base: position 34,597,126 of record NC_090890.1, on the reverse strand, counting down.
GGCGACTCTGGCTGAAATAAGTTATAACTTTGCTAGTCGCCTTTTTGATATTGTGGCCATTTCCATAACTTAAATATTTTGCACACATATGTCCGGCAAACCAAACTCGTCAGTTCTTTGATAGAGCAGTCTTGCTCTTGTCTAAATGATTATTTCTAGCATTTTGTTTCACCACAGATTCTCACATCCAATACGATAATTTTCGTCCTACGCCAACTTTTTGGCAACGTTGTTGCCTTTTAAGATATTCCTGTTTCTGTTTATTGAAGTAAAAATCGCCAGCGCCTTCTTTGATAAGCAAAGCGGCGCATTCTGTCCTTCCCGCTCTTATTGCTGTGTGCATTGGAGGCCAGCCAGTAGAGTCCAAAACATTTATGTCGGCACCACTCTTTATAAGTTCTTTTAACAATTCCACGTTGCCGTCCAATATGACTTGATGCATTTGCGGGAGATTTGATTCCTTGGTGTCCACTGGAGATTCGGTCTGATTATCGGGATCCGTGTTATTCCTTCTGCTTTCTTCGCTCTCCCCCTTGTCTAGTTCTTCAGAGTGTTCATGAATATCCGTGAGTGTACGCTTCCGAACCAATCTTAAGCTCCCTTCTGGTAAACTTAATTTACGGCAAGCATCCATGTTCGACGATGTTATCACTTAGCTGTTGTGTAAACAGGGCTCATTTCTTTATACCAAGAGCTTAGAGGAGGGCAATTAATCCCTGGCACGGATTTTGCACAAAGTACTAACTTGAAGACCGCTCCTATTGTGGATCTGTTTACTGGATAGTGAGGGGCGTTTTTCATCTCTTCTTTTAGAGCCTAATTCCGCATCCCAGTCGTGTCACATCGGCACTTAGCTCCATTCGCGATAACTGTCAAGTTAGTAAGTGTTATAAATCTTGAGTGCTAAATGAAGCGATGAAACCTTTGTGCGTGGGTCTGTTGATTCTTCTTAAATGCAAAGCTGCTCAGACTTGCGACGAAATTAACTTCCGCCAGATGAATGCACCACCGTTCGTTGATCATACAAGGGATTAGATTTTCTTTGGAAAACTAAATCTTGTACCAACTTTAAAAAAGCGAAAGACAAAGAAACCATTCATATGATGCACGTTTCTCGGAGCATCACATTCCTCGTTTAGTCACAGGCAGAACTTTATCTCTTTCATTTGTAGTTGTATTTTTTAATTACTTTTTCGTTTCAAAATTTATTTTATTTTCTCCACTCCAATTCAAAGTTCCATTTTAATATTGATTGTTTATTAGCCAATATCAAAAATACCAGAATACTTGTTTCAACTTCCAAAATTGTACATAAGCCTTGTTTTCAGTTTCTCTTGGGACCATAGTAAGTTCCAAGAGAAAATCGTACTCGAATAGGAGGGGCATATCTCGGGGTAACTATAACGCGAGAAATAATGATCAGCATTAGTGGAGGTTAGCACTCTGGCACTTATATAAATTTACAGTGCTTATTCGATGAGACGCCACCCACATCCAAAATTTGTGGCGTGTCACCCATTGAGGTGTACCCTGCGAGCAGTTGGTTTCTCCTACGCTCCCCGAGAGAGACACCACTGCGTTCAGCCGTTAGTTTCTTTGAGTGAGCCGCCGTCCAGCGCCAAGGACGAATAAATTAAATTTGAACCGGTAAAACGAGTTAGTAAACTTGTTTTGGCGCTTGCGCGTTCCTTCAGCTACGTAATTGCTGCGTTTGGACGAACCTGCTGTGTAGTAATTTCCCGCGAAATAAGACGAACTGATGTCAAATACATCACTTTGGGGTGTCACGTACTTCGCACATGCTCGATGGAAAATCAAACGGTTGCTCGCAGTGGTTTCTCTCTCGGGAATCGTAGGAGAAACCAACTGCTCACAGGGTAATTGAGGTGTTACACGGAATTTCATCCATTTTTTTTAAGTTTTTGACGTATCAGTAAAGGGACCCGCCCAAGGCGTATATCCCGCATGAGGCCGATTGGTCGGTGTAAACAAACAAACAAACGAATGCAAAAACAAAAGGAAAATCAAAAGCAACCTATAAAATACCTCTTACTAGTACTAGTTTCAAGCTGCAGAAAGAGTCGAGTGCGAGTAGAGAGCTGCTGTTAACATATTTTCCTCCCACGTCGGACAGAAAGCCTCTCCCGTGGAACGAAGAGTGTCTCGTTCACTCAGGGGTTGAGGTTGAAAATGAAAATCTACAAGTGCAAAACCAATGTTATATGCCAGATTACAAGTTCAAAACATTTGAACATTTTGAAAACTCAAAAATTTGGGTCGGTCGGACGACGGTTAACGGAGAAACTGGAAGACGACGGCCTCCAATGCAGTCGTTTAATTTAAGGAATCCCGACCGTAAATACTTGCTAAGGTTTCACGGGCAATACGGAGAGCAGAATGCATCTGTATTATCAGTTAAGTACCTACCCTGGATGCCAGAGGGTTTTTTCTCTCTTAGAGCGACGGAAAGACAAACCTCTGGCAGCCAGGATTTTAATTACCCGGTTTGCGTGTAAATAAAAAATATATCATAAACGAAATACTGTAAATTAACAGCATCTGTGAAATGGCGTTAAATAAAATGTACACAAAAAAATTTCGAAGTTATCAAGGAATTGACCCCGAAACCAAAACCTTGGCATTCTCGATAACTTGAGAGGTTTGCTCTGACGTATTTTGACGAACAAAAAAACTCTCCTGGCGATCATGCGTGTGAACTAGTCACCGATGCAGAGATTTCTTGGATAGCTTGCGTAGAAAGCGTTTCCGTGGAGTAGACCCAGGTGTGGGCTTTTCGATGTTTCTACCGAGCAAAAAAGAGGTCAAGACATCGAAAAGAACGCTTGCTACGTAGGCTATTTTTGCTGACAAGCGTTAGCGAGGCAGCATACTATTCTTGACATTAGCCAAAAAAAGTAAGATCGGAAGCATGCGCAGTCGATTGTGGTAGGTCATGTCTATTATCCGGGGTATTGATACCCGAAATAACGTCACGTACACGTCGTGGAAGGGAATCTTCCAGTCACAGCCTTCGAGTCGAGTACTTTTCCATTGGGTCGTCATTGATCATCATTCAACCGTATATGTTCAGTCTTTGACCACCGACTCAAATTGTTCTTCAACTTCTTCAACCGTTAAGTGAAGAGAAAATCAGTTCCCAAGCTAGACCACGAGCAGTCGTCCTTATTTCCTCAGAGCCAAGCACGACGAGTGAAATTGTTATTTTATGCAAATTAGTGGTGAAAACGGGGCGTGTCACGCAATCGCGCGCTCAACGGTGTCATTCAAAAATAAGAGACTTTTTCCAGTCTATTCTCAAGCACGACAAGAAATTTAAATTGACATTTGCTCAACTACGCTCAGCATTTCTCAAAAGGATACTCTTTTGCTGAGAAGAAGCCAGAAATTTGAGAACAGAAGTTTAAATTCAAAGAATGAAGGGACATGCCATTGTTTTGAAATTATCCATTTGTTTATAAAATAATAACGCCTGAGACACATGCTAAAGATATGCACACCTTTCTTCGCCTTTTAAACACTTTCACGCACATTTCCAGTATGCTTTCTTCAAAAATTTGCAGCTGTTAAAAAAAAAAAAACCAGTCACTGCTCCCAGTTTCCACGCCAGCAGAAACTCCTTAGTTGGGAAGTCACGCAATGCTTCCCCAATGAGTTGAGTGTTGCGTGATATCCGTAAAGG
>NC_090890.1:34583426-34585926 GCF_036669925.1 Montipora capricornis | reverse complement strand
ACGTTCGTTTTCACTTAGCTTAAGTTACTTAGGCAGCGTTTACACGAACACGGTTTCACATCGGTACGGTTTCATGTTCTCGAAACCGCGTCAAAATCGATGCGGTTTGGAAGTGTTTACACGGATCTGTTTTCACCAGAAAATCCAAGTCGTAATGGTATAAGCCAGCGCTTCACTACGTGCTAAATTCTCTATTTTCAATTGAACAATGGAAATTTCGCACCAAAATAGTAACCGTATTCAAATCGATGCGGTTTCGCTGTTTTACACCACAGGTAAAACCGCAGCGTTTTGAAAACGCTCCACTTTTCGCAGCGGTTCCAAATCGACACGGTTTCGATAACAGTCTCGATCGGTTTCGTGTAAACGGAAGGTGTAACCACAGCGAAATCGATGCGGTTACAAATGAAACCGCGTTCGTGTAAACGGTGCCTTATGCTCGTTCTCGTACTTGCGCTTGTTCTTGCGTCGTTAGTGAAAACCAGTCTTTAACGATGCACACAAGTCACACCTACACGAAAAACATCAAAACCTCAAGGAAGCATGACGCTCACAAAAAAATTCCTATAAGGAAAGCCTGTTTTTCACGTTGCTAGTTTTTGATAACACCAAATGATTTTTATGATCCTTCACTTTAAAGGTTCTGTTTCCAAGTATTCATCAAGAAATCGCGTTCTTTAAAAATACAGTGATTGTAATCAGGCATGATATAAAACGAAATTGCAGCGTTAACATTGACTGAAAACGTTTTAAAAACGTAGAACGTTTCGATCAGGTCGGTGACCTTCATCAGTTACTTCTTCAATATAAAGGAAAATCAGTAACCACGTCAGTAACTGATGAAGGCCACCGAAGTGATCGTTTTACTTTTTAAGAACGTTTTTAATCAGTTTCAACGCTGCAATTTCGTTTTAAGTCATTCTTTATTTCCGACTTTTGTCAGAGAATTAAAAGATCCCACGTTTGGCACTACTCTAGTTGCTTTTAAAAACGGAGATGTCCTTGGCCGATCTTTTAATTTTCTTCACGTGTAAAGATAGTCGACCCAAAGTTTTTTATACATATTTATTTTCTGACACAATTAACAAAAAAGTTGGGAATTCCATTTCTTTCCCTTTATATTGAAGACTTGAGTATTAAATACAAACCTGACATGTCCAAATGAAATGAACTAAGGCTCCATTCAGACGCCGTACTTTTCATGAGCCGAACTTAATACATTGAATTAAAAAATGAGAAGTTTGGCGTTTGAATCAATTAAGAACGGCTATTTTAGTTTGGAACGGTTCAGCCTTTCTTTTCGCCTGGAATAGCCGGGAATTTCGGCTTTAGCACGGCAGCGGATCGGCTTTGATTCAGATGTCGAATTTTCATGTGCCGAACTTAACGCATAAACCATGTTTTGCCTTCCAAGTCTTAAAAACCGCGGACAAAATGAATTGGTTTTCTTGGAAATGGATCAGGAACGGCTTTCTTTCGGCCTTTTCTGTTCGTCGTCTGATTCAAATGGCGTACTTTTTTGTCGGTTGAATCTGTAATTAAGTTGGGCTCATGAAAAGTGCGGCGTCTGAATTAGGCCTAAGCTAAGATTTGTTCCTCCCGATTATTTTTGGGCAAACGGTGGGTTGGGTATACCTAATTTGAAGTTGGAAGTTTTGAGTGGCATAACCAGGTGTAATATTTGGTACTTGGAATCTGATTTCAGACCTAATGCTGTTAAGTGTTTATTTTGTAAGTGGCATCGACAAAAAAAAATTTTATCCATGCACGTGGAAACGTCATTCTAAAAAGTTTTTTATCATTTTAGCTTCCCAAAAATATGTATGTAGGTCTGTATGTCTTCCCTTTTGACACTGGAAAGACGCATTTATCATTGTCCTTGATTCCTCCTCTTTTTTTTTTTTGTAAAAAAATATTTGTTGCAAAGCGTAAGTGCAAACTGACTTGAAATTAAATAGCTATTTGTATATTTGATAAACTGTCTTCAAATTAAAACGTTCAGTTACATCCCTGTTACGTGGGATGCCTGTGTAACACTTGCCTCCCACCAATGTGGTCTGGGTTCGAGTCCCAGATTCGGCGTCATATGTGGGTTGAGTTTGTTGGTTCTCTACTATGCACCGAGAGGTTTTCTCCGGGTACTCCGGTTTCCCCTCTCCTCAAAACCAACATTTGACTTGATTTGCGTTAATTGTTGATTTCAGCTGACAGTGTTCCCAATTACTCCCACTACACTATCAGGACAACCATGCTGGCAACATGGCTGATTTATCACTTAATGTGTGGCATTTACGTGGGACTCCCTAATGGGCCAGTTTTTCTATGTGATAACGCTGGATCAACATGTGATTCACAGGCGGACAAGGGTAATTAATTTAAAGAGTCAGTTAAGTAGATCCCTTGAGCCAACAACTTATCACCCCCAGGATGCCACACGTAAATGCCACACATTAAGTTATAAATCAGCCATGTTGCCAGCATGGTTGTCCTGATAGTGTAG
>NC_090890.1:34545926-34548426 GCF_036669925.1 Montipora capricornis | reverse complement strand
GATAGGAGAAATTTGGAAATAATCTTTTGCCAAACTTGATTCTTTTTCCTTCACGACTTGGTAATGTTCGCCAACTTCTTTCATCGTTACACAAGCTTCTTTCTTGTGTCGGCCCTAAGCATCGCGTTTGCCTCCAGGAGACTTTTGCAGGTCAAACATTTGTCACCTGTATGCCACGTGACCCAATTCAAACCGTCAAAAGTACTTTTCACGAATGGACCTTGAGTGGCATGGTGACTTCGCCGATGCGCAGTCGTTCCCGGCCTACACATAAAGAAACAACCATCCATTTACTCGCGCGTGTTTGAATAATTACCCGGTCAGCTAGCTACCCAGGCTATGGTGTTAGGAATATCCCCAGTTTTCTCGTAGTTCAAGAGATCAGGGAAAACTCGCAAATTGCGAGGATGGTGCAAGCTATGGGTAAATTAAATGACGGAAGTCACTTAAACTTTCGCACATTAGCGATTAATTGGAGTGATTGGGTGATAAGCTAATTTGTTTGGCGTGTGGCTACTTGTCTGGCATTTGTTCCCCATTCTTTATACTTACCTTACGTATTTCGTTAATAAACTGACTTCCCAAGTCAAGATGCAAATCAATGGTGACAACAATGGCGTTAGGGTCTTTTACAGAGGCTATGGCTTCCGTGTATGAAATCGTCCGCGAGTACTTTCCAGGCTTCCTAATATAGTGGTAGTTCTTCAAGACAGTTCCTCTTAAAGCTTGCTCTAAGTTTATGTCCGGCTATCAAAATCGTAGATAATGACATGTAAATGTTCGTCCCGAGTTTCTTTAAAGATCTTTTCTACGTTCTTGATAAAATGGTGGACCCATCGACCGAGGTTCTTCGCCGTAAGGATTAGATAGACATCCGCAGTCCTGTTCCATTGCAGGCCCTCAGGATAAAACAATTGAACATTTCCCCCTTGGTTGAAATGCATATTCTGCTAAGATAAAGTTTTTCCCAGTTATTGTATCTGAGACAACCAACTCGAGGAAGTATCTCAGTCCTTTCTTAAGGTCTATTTTTTTCTCGACACGTTTGATTGACACCAAGTTGTATCGCCTGAAAGAGTAAAACAATAGCCAGTAAGAATTCCCCTCTTTGTCAGTGGAGCTGCGCTCTTTTTTAGGGTGATGTAGCAGCTTTCGCAACGTATAATGTTTTGTATTATGTGTTTGGCTCGCTACCTTAGCCAAAATCAAAAGACGAAACAATTGAGACAATGCCTTAGATTTAAAAACAATAGAAGACTAAGAAAGAAAGTGGATGGTTCATTGTTGAATAGTCACGTCGTCAAAACGCAAAATTGGTGGTTAACGTTCTTGTTTTGTGGAGTACGGCAAAGAAATGCATTGGAATGCATGCCCCTCGATTATATTCCCTTTTAAACCAATGATTACGCGCATGCGTGATTTGTAAGCTGTGTTGGCCACACCGGATTGGTTTTATGGTGTGTCACCTTGCTTTTTGTTGTACGATAAACTCCTTGCTTTGTGGCGTTTATCGATGTCGTTGCTCAAACCCCTTAGGCCATAACGGAGGAAAATGCCGACCCCAAAAGCAATGTAAATTTAACTGTGAAGACATGTTAAAAGGCGAAACAGCTTACTTCCGGTCTCCGTCCGCGTCTCAAAAACGCCGATGCTTAAGCTCCTTAAGCAAACTCTTTTCACTTTCCGACCGGTACGGAGGCTTGTAGAAATGTGTTGACATTCGGCAGAAAAGAAGATAATTTTTGAATGGAATATTTGAATCTCATCTCGTATGGTTCGTATTTTTGTTTGTTTGTTTTCTCGTTATTGGCTGGTTAGAATGTACCCGCTTTTCCGTGTAGCTTTTAAATTAGGGGATCATAGCGTTTTCATCTATCCTATACATAAAATCTTTGCAGCGTGCAGAAAATAGAAATCAAACTTTTCATTCCAAATAGGACCCACGAGAGTAGTATAGTAGTTGAGGGTATCAGCGCATTATATCAAACTTAAATATTGACCTTAGAATTTTGCGCTGAAATTTTGTGTTAAAATTTGACCTTGGGATTCAAAATGAGTTCAAATAAAAAATACAAATAAATTAATTCAAAAAATAGCTTCAAACAAAAATTACAACACAAAATTTTTTCAAATATTTTTCAAAAAATTCAAACAAACAAACCAACAAATAATAAATCCAATACTGCAATGCAATATGTTTAATATTTGCATAATCAAATGGAACATGAAAGAATCACAAAAGCGTGACATTAATTGAAACTAAAGGTTTTTCCCACAGTTTTTAATAAATCAGAAATGAACCCAAAATTTGTATCTATATTTAATTCTGTATTTTATTTAAGCAAAGCATAAAAATCTTTAATTCCAAAAATTTTTTTAACTCCAAAAAGTGGGAGCAAATATTGCAAACAGCTTTTGAATTGCAAAAGCTAATCAATATTATGGCGAGTGAAGTGAACAGAAAAGAAGTACCATAGCGTGCCATTATAAAAAGAAAGTT
>NC_090890.1:34492017-34545826 GCF_036669925.1 Montipora capricornis | reverse complement strand
TTTAGACTTAGTAACCCTACACCCTTTTAGACTTAGTAACCCTACACCCTTTTAGACTTAGTAACCCTACACCCTTTTAGACTTAGTAACCCTACACCCTTTTAGACTTAGTAACCCTACACCCTTTTAGACTTAGTAACCCTACACCCTTTTAGACTTAGTAACCCTACACCCTTTTAGACTTAGTAACCCTACACCCTTTTTAGACTTAGTAACCCTACACCCTTTTAGACTTAGTAACCCTACACCCTTTTAGACTTAGTAACCCTACACCCTTTTAGACTTAGTAACCCTACACCCTTTTAGACTTAGTAACCCTACACCCTTTTAGACTTAGTAACCCTACACCCTTTTAGACTTAGTAACCCTACACCCTTTTAGACTTAGTAACCCTACACCCTTTTAGACTTAGTAACCCTACACCCTTTTAGACTTAGTAACCCTACACCCTTTTAGACTTAGTAACCCTACACCCTTTTAGACTTAGTAACCCTACACCCTTTTAGACTTAGTAACCCTACACCCTTTTAGACTTAGTAACCCTACACCCTTTTAGACTTAGTAACCCTACACCCTTTTAGACTTAGTACCCTACACCCTTTTAGACTTAGTAACCCTACACCCTTTTAGACTTAGTAACCCTACACCCTTTTAGACTTAGTAACCCTACACACTTAGTAACCCTACACACTTAGTAACCCTACACACTTAGTAACCCTACACCCTTTTAGACTTAGTAACCCTACACCCTTTTAGACTTAGTAACCCTACACCCTTTTAGACTTAGTAACCCTACACCCTTTTAGACTTAGTAACCCTACACCCTTTTAGACTTAGTAACCCTACACCCTTTTAGACTTAGTAACCCTACACCCTTTTAGACTTAGTAACCCTACCCCTTTTAGACTTAGTAACCCTACACCCTTTTAGACTTAGTAACCCTACACACTTAGTAACCCTACACACTTAGTAACCCTACACCCTTTTAGACTTAGTAACCCTACACCCTTTTAGACTTAGTAACCCTACACCCCTTTTAGACTTAGTAACCCTACACCCTTTTAGACTTAGTAACCCTACACCCTTTTAGACTTAGTACCCTACACCCTTTTAGACTTAGTAACCCTACACACTTAGTAACCCTACACACTTAGTAACCCTACACACTTAGTAACCCTACACACTTAGTAACCCTACACACTTAGTAACCCTACACACTTAGTAACCCTACACACTTAGTAACCCTACACACTTAGTAACCCTACACACTTAGTAACCCTACACACTTAGTAACCCTACACACTTAGTAACCCTACACACTTAGTAACCCTACACACACTTAGTAACCCTAACCCCTTTTAGACTTAGTAACCCTACACCTTTTAGACTTAGTACCCTACACCCTTTTAGACTTAGTAACCCTACACACTTAGTAACCCTACACACTTAGTAACCCTACACACTTAGTAACCCTACACACTTAGTAACCCTACACCCTTTTAGACTTAGTAACCCTACACCCTTTTAGACTTAGTAACCCTACACCCTTTTAGACTTAGTAACCCTACACCCCTTTTAGACTTAGTAACCCTACACCCTTTTAGACTTAGTAACCCTACACCCTTTTAGACTTAGTAACCCTACACCCTTTTAGACTTAGTAACCCTACACCCTTTTAGACTTAGTAACCCTACACCCTTTTAGACTTAGTAACCCTACACCCTTTTAGACTTAGTAACCCTACACCCTTTTAGACTTAGTAACCCTACACCCTTTTAGACTTAGTAACCCTACACCCCTTTTAGACTTAGTAACCCTACACCCTTTTAGACTTAGTAACCCTACACCCTTTTAGACTTAGTAACCCTACACCCTTTTAGACTTAGTAACCCTACACCCTTTTAGACTTAGTAACCCTACACCCTTTTAGACTTAGTAACCCTAACCTACACCCTTTTAGACTTAGTAACCCTACACCCTTTTAGACTTAGTAACCCTACACCCTTTTAGACTTAGTAACCCTACACCCTTTTAGACTTAGTAACCCTACACCCTTTTAGACTTAGTAACCCTACACCCTTTTAGACTTAGTAACCCTACACCCTTTTAGACTTAGTAACCCTACACCCTTTTAGACTTAGTAACCCTACACACTTAGTAACCCTACACACTTAGTAACCCTACACACTTAGTAACCCTACACACTTAGTAACCCTACACACTTAGTAACCCTACACACTTAGTAACCCTACACACTTAGTAACCCTACACCCTTTTAGACTTAGTAACCCTACACCCTTTTAGACTTAGTAACCCTACACACTTAGTAACCCTACTCACTTAGTAACCCTACACACTTAGTAACCCTACACACTTAGTAACCCTACACACTTAGTAACCCTACACACTTAGTAACCCTACACACTTAGTAACCCTACACACTTAGTAACCCTACACCCTTAGTAACCCTACACACTTAGTAACCCTACACACTTAGTAACCCTACACACTTAGTAACCCTACACACTTAGTAACCCTACACACTTAGTAACCCTACACACTTAGTAACCCTACACACTTTTAGACTTAGTAACCCTACACCCTTTTAGACTTAGTAACCCTACACCCTTTTAGACTTAGTAACCCTACACCCTTTTAGACTTAGTAACCCTACACCCTTTTAGACTTAGTAACCCTACACCCTTTTAGACTTAGTAACCCTACACCCTTTTAGACTTAGTAACCCTACACCCTTTTAGACTTAGTAACCCTACACCCTTTTAGACTTAGTAACCCTACACCCTTTTAGACTTAGTAACCCTACACCCTTTTAGACTTAGTAACCCTACACCCTTTTAGACTTAGTAACCCTACACCCTTTTAGACTTAGTAACCCTACACCCTTTTAGACTTAGTAACCCTACACCCTTTTAGACTTAGTAACCCTACACCCTTTTAGACTTAGTAACCCTACACCCTTTTAGACTTAGTAACCCTACACCCTTTTAGACTTAGTAACCCTACACCCTTTTAGACTTAGTAACCCTACACCCTTTTAGACTTAGTAACCCTACACCCTTTTAGACTTAGTAACCCTACACCCTTTTAGACTTAGTAACCCTACACCCTTTTAGACTTAGTAACCCTACACCCTTTTAGACTTAGTAACCCTACACCCTTTTAGACTTAGTAACCCTACACCCTTTTAGACTTAGTAACCCTACACCCTTTTAGACTTAGTAACCCTACACCCTTTTAGACTTAGTAACCCTACACCCTTTTAGACTTAGTAACCCTACACCCTTTTAGACTTAGTAACCCTACACCCTTTTAGACTTAGTAACCCTACACCCTTTTAGACTTAGTAACCCTACACCCTTTTAGACTTAGTAACCCTACACCCTTTTAGACTTAGTAACCCTACACCCTTTTAGACTTAGTAACCCTACACCCTTTTAGACTTAGTAACCCTACACCCTTTTAGACTTAGTAACCCTACACCCTTTTAGACTTAGTAACCCTACACCCTTTTAGACTTAGTAACCCTACACCCTTTTAGACTTAGTAACCCTACACCCTTTTAGACTTAGTAACCCTACACCCTTTTAGACTTAGTAACCCTACACCCTTTTAGACTTAGTAACCCTACACCCTTTTAGACTTAGTAACCCTACACCCTTTTAGACTTAGTAACCCTACACCCTTTTAGACTTAGTAACCCTACACCCTTTTAGACTTAGTAACCCTACACCCTTTTAGACTTAGTAACCCTACACCCTTTTAGACTTAGTAACCCTACACCCTTTTAGACTTAGTAACCCTACACCCTTTTAGACTTAGTAACCCTACACCCTTTTAGACTTAGTAACCCTACACCCTTTTAGACTTAGTAACCCTACACCCTTTTAGACTTAGTAACCCTACACCCTTTTAGACTTAGTAACCCTACACCCTTTTAGACTTAGTAACCCTACACCCTTTTAGACTTAGTAACCCTACACCCTTTTAGACTTAGTAACCCTACACCCTTTTAGACTTAGTAACCCTACACCCTTTTAGACTTAGTAACCCTACACCCTTTTAGACTTAGTAACCCTACACCCTTTTAGACTTAGTAACCCTACACCCTTTTAGACTTAGTAACCCTACACCCTTTTAGACTTAGTAACCCTACACCCTTTTAGACTTAGTAACCCTACACCCTTTTAGACTTAGTAACCCTACACCCTTTTAGACTTAGTAACCCTACACCCTTTTAGACTTAGTAACCCTACACCCTTTTAGACTTAGTAACCCTACACCCTTTTAGACTTAGTAACCCTACACCCTTTTAGACTTAGTAACCCTACACCCTTTTAGACTTAGTAACCCTACACCCTTTTAGACTTAGTAACCCTACACCCTTTTAGACTTAGTAACCCTACACCCTTTTAGACTTAGTAACCCTACACCCTTTTAGACTTAGTAACCCTACACCCTTTTAGACTTAGTAACCCTACACCCTTTTAGACTTAGTAACCCTACACCCTTTTAGACTTAGTAACCCTACACCCTTTTAGACTTAGTAACCCTACACCCTTTTAGACTTAGTAACCCTACACCCTTTTAGACTTAGTAACCCTACACCCTTTTAGACTTAGTAACCCTACACCCTTTTAGACTTAGTAACCCTACACCCTTTTAGACTTAGTAACCCTACACCCTTTTAGACTTAGTAACCCTACACCCTTTTAGACTTAGTAACCCTACACCCTTTTAGACTTAGTAACCCTACACCCTTTTAGACTTAGTAACCCTACACCCTTTTAGACTTAGTAACCCTACACCCTTTTAGACTTAGTAACCCTACACCCTTTTAGACTTAGTAACCCTACACCCTTTTAGACTTAGTAACCCTACACCCTTTTAGACTTAGTAACCCTACACCCTTTTAGACTTAGTAACCCTACACCCTTTTAGACTTAGTAACCCTACACCCTTTTAGACTTAGTAACCCTACACCCTTTTAGACTTAGTAACCCTACACCCTTTTAGACTTAGTAACCCTACACCCTTTTAGACTTAGTAACCCTACACCCTTTTAGACTTAGTAACCCTACACCCTTTTAGACTTAGTAACCCTACACCCTTTTAGACTTAGTAACCCTACACCCTTTTAGACTTAGTAACCCTACACCCTTTTAGACTTAGTAACCCTACACCCTTTTAGACTTAGTAACCCTACACCCTTTTAGACTTAGTAACCCTACACCCTTTTAGACTTAGTAACCCTACACCCTTTTAGACTTAGTAACCCTACACCCTTTTAGACTTAGTAACCCTACACCCTTTTAGACTTAGTAACCCTACACCCTTTTAGACTTAGTAACCCTACACCCTTTTAGACTTAGTAACCCTACACCCTTTTAGACTTAGTAACCCTACACCCTTTTAGACTTAGTAACCCTACACCCTTTTAGACTTAGTAACCCTACACCCTTTTAGACTTAGTAACCCTACACCCTTTTAGACTTAGTAACCCTACACACTTAGTAACCCTACACACTTAGTAACCCTACACACTTAGTAACCCTACACACTTAGTAACCCTACACACTTAGTAACCCTACACACTTAGTAACCCTACACACTTAGTAACCCTAAACACTTAGTAACCCTACACCCTTTTAGACTTAGTAACCCTACACCCTTTTAGACTTAGTAACCCTACACCCTTTTAGACTTAGTAACCCTACACCCTTTTAGACTTAGTAACCCTACACCCTTTTAGACTTAGTAACCCTACACACTTAGTAACCCTACACACTTAGTAACCCTACACACTTAGTAACCCTACACACTTAGTAACCCTACACCCTTTTAGACTTAGTAACCCTACACCCTTTTAGACTTAGTAACCCTACACCCTTTTAGACTTAGTAACCCTACACCCTTTTAGACTTAGTAACCCTACACCCTTTTAGACTTAGTAACCCTACACCCTTTTAGACTTAGTAACCCTACACCCTTTTAGACTTAGTAACCCTACACCCTTTTAGACTTAGTAACCCTACACCCTTTTAGACTTAGTAACCCTACACCCTTTTAGACTTAGTAACCCTACACCCTTTTAGACTTAGTAACCCTACACCCTTTTAGACTTAGTAACCCTACACCCTTTTAGACTTAGTAACCCTACACCCTTTTAGACTTAGTAACCCTACACCCTTTTAGACTTAGTAACCCTACACCCTTTTAGACTTAGTAACCCTACACCCTTTTAGACTTAGTAACCCTACACCCTTTTAGACTTAGTAACCCTACACCCTTTTAGACTTAGTAACCCTACACCCTTTTAGACTTAGTAACCCTACACCCTTTTAGACTTAGTAACCCTACACCCTTTTAGACTTAGTAACTCTAGGGTTAGAGTGTGGAGTAGAAGTTGGAACTCTTTCGTTTCTACGGAGATTCACGTTAAAATTGTCAGACCTGCTAGAATGATATTTTAAACATCAATATTGTCCTTGGTGCTTTAGAACGCTGGACATACTCTTTTAAATCATTGCTCCATTTATTCTTACTCCGGAATAAGAATAAGTGGTGTGATAATTTAAAATAGTATGTTCAGCATTTTGAAGCAGCAAGAATAACAAAAACATGTTTGAAATAGAATTTTTGCAGATGTTTGACAATTTAAATGTGAATCTCCGTAAAAACAAAGGATTTTTATCTTGTATTCCATGTGTTCCTATTCCGGAATACAGTCAATCGAACGCACCGTTAGTAACCATGGGGTGTTTGGGGCCTGGTCTATAAGTCTCAGACTCAACATGGGGGAGTTGGGGCCTAGTGACGAAGTCTCAGACCCACCTTGGGGGTTTGGGTCCTTGCCCTTCCATTGCCGGTTAGGGCTTACCAACCCCCTCTTTACTCTTTATGGGGGTTGATGCTTGATGTTGACTTACCGCATTTCCTGACTTCACTTCCTGATTTCCTGATTTACCACATTTCCTGACTTTGAGCATTTCCTCAGACTTGCAAACCATCGTTTTGCACTATAAAAGTATGAAAATAATTAAAACCACAGCTGATGAACAATATTTCTTATAGTATCTTTTATATTTGTGTTTTTAAAGGTTGCTGTAGATTTAAGTTGTCTTTAGCATTTTATTTGATTTAAACAAGCCATCATTTTGCACTATAAATATGTGAATTGGGAAAATAATGGAAACCACAAGTGATGGACATTTTAAGTTTTTTTTTAAAGATCTTTTTAATACAATGCCTTTGTACTCTTATTCCGTTTCAGACATTTTGATCGTAGCTTAACTTCTCATTATGCATCAACAAGCTTGCAAAAGTGAGTTTTGATTAGAGAGATTTTTCACATTTCTCACAATTTATTCCATTAAGAACCTCTAGTCCATTAAAGCATGTATTTAATTGCTGTTTTTTCTAAACGAATTAAAATGTTTATTGTGAAGGGGGGAAATCAATGTTGTATTCAGCAAGGCAAGAGCAGAATGCTTTCCAAAAAAAGTCTATGTGACATCACTATAACAAAGTAAATGTTCAATGGATTCAAATCCTTGTTTGCAAAAAGTGTACATGGGAGGGGGGGGCTTGATCATTTTTGATTGAAAAATTTTCTGGTTCGCAGACATTAGATTATTTAACTGAAATTCTCTATTTCTATTTTAATCTTAACTGAAGGAGGCAGAGAATATATTTGTTGCAGTCCACTGAAAGGGCGGGAAATTTTTCCGTACACTTCTTTTGGGCGGTTGTTGCAAGTTCGTTTCTATTTCTGAAAGCTTCTCAGGTCTTGTTGAAGAATATCGTTAATTTGGAGCGGTTTAATGGAGAAAGATTGTATTTAACACCTTAGGACCTTTTAGAAACCTTCCAGTATTACAAGATTGAAAACTATAACAATCCCCCTCACCTAATTGCTCATTATAAACCATGACTTTCTGGACAGCGATATACTTTATACCAAATCACCTTATCAATAATTTCTCCTTAAGAAACTGGCTATTCATTTTAAAGGGACCAGGCATTTAACACTCTTTATAAAATGCTGAAAGACCAATGGGAAAATTTCAAGTGTCAAAATTGCACTTTAGAATAAGTTCTGACCATTTGAGGTAACAATCTAAGGCAGTCTTCAAATAATTGATATGAAATTTATCTGCATATTTCTTTAATACCGATACTCAGAGAATTATTGTTTGAATATCCTGTATTATCTGTTCAGCTTTCTTGATATCATTAAATCAGAGCAGCAAGCTTATCTTATTATCCATCCCCTTTCCAAAAGAATTTAGAAATTAAACTAGTCATTTCTTTCATGAGATCATCTGACTGCACTGATGTATGCTTTACCTAAGGCTTTTGGTATAGTAAAGGATTTAGTAATGTTATTCTTCCTAACACATGAAGTCCTCTCCATTTTCACATATTTAATATATTTTTAATAGAGTTTAAGATGGACTCCAAGTTTGCTTTCATCCTTCGTGTCGTGTTATATTAAGGAATTGTCGTGTTTAAAGGAAATCAAAAACGTAGAAGTTGTAACCTTTAAATTCTGATTAAAACTCTTTTTCCTAGTCCGCACCGAAAATGGTTATTTCAGGATTCATTCTTGTAAGATTCGTAACTCAGCGTCCTTTTCATCGATTGCGCTGAAATTTGGCGTGTTTACTGGGGAGATATAGCCCCAGTTTCCCTGAAAATCTCTGCTTTTTAGCTTTTATTACGCCTACATGACGGCCATTCTAATTCAGGCAATTTGAGCCGATGCGATGACCAAATTTTCAATCGATCGCGGAGCTATCGCGAAGCGGTTTTTCTAAAGTTTTTCAGCCAAAAAATTATACTACATGCTTCGGAATAGATAAAGAAAAGGATTTGTGGTTCATTGGATGGGATTTCAAGCGTTAAAATCGCTGAACAGGTAAGATTGTTTACTCAGCGATACAGTTGCGTGTTTTAAGCAAATCATTGGTCCTTTGATCTCACAAAATTGTGTTTTCGCTCAAAATATTCGCTTGTTTTCGTTTTCGCTCGCACATATTTACCTTTATTACATGTCCAGTGAATAGGTTTATCCTCTGGGATGAATTTTCTGTCGAAAAATCGGTTATTTGGGTGTTTTTTGGCAAACAGAGGTCAGTTATCGTAATGCCATCGCTTCCGTTGCCGTTAGCAACGGGTGGCAAATTCGACACTTGTCATCACCTTATCACATTACACAGACACCGCGGCAAAATGAGTGCGCATGCTCCGCTTTGAACACATTTGATTTATTTGATTCGAGCTTTTGAGCGCTTTGTTTTTGAGTTTATTCCGCGGTGAACGAAAAGTTCTATTGGACCTTTTGATGATCAAGATCTAACGCTCAACATGGACTCGACAAAAAACTAAACAGAATTTCCGAGTTGTTTCCAACGAGAAAGTCAAAAGAGGTAAGCTTATTTTAGGCGTGAAATATTTATTTGTTTATGTCGTTTCCATGGAAGTTATCTTTGCCAAACCATGTTTGCTCGTGTTTCACACCGTTGAAGACCTAAAAGTTGTAAATTTTAAACTGATAACATTTTTCGTTTACTGTTTTTCGCCTAAGGGCAATTCCTCTAAAAACTCGGAGGGTTTTGACAAAACAGAAGTTTTAACCTCTGACATGTGATACGAGAGCCATAGATTTTTCTGTGACCTGGTTCTCCACAGCAAGAGCAATGGTTTGTATGGTAGATGGTGATGGTCTTTTTTTTCCAGCTCTGTGTTGCTTTGCAGGACACACCAGGTTGTGGTGTGATTAAATTTAATTGATCTCTAGATTTTTGTTGATTTCATTGTCCCAGTCACCTGACCTGAAGAAATCTTGTGGAAAGTGTTGATATCTGGGTGGCTGTCATTTTGACTGTCATTACTTTCAAGATTTGTATAACTGTTTTTATCTGCATTGTTAGACAAAACCTCTTCTTATGGCAGTCAGTTAAGTTGTTTAGTTTTTTTATAAAGGGATCTTTACAGATAGGGCACTAATTTCCATGTTTTTTTCAAGTATCTTAAGTGACATCTGTGCATGAAAATGACCAAGTGATAATATTGCTGTTTTACTTTGATCAGTTTCCTGTTGTTTCTTAAACATGTCATTTATTCTTATTCCAGTGCTTAAGTCTAAAACTCTTCCTGGTGTGTGTATGCTGATCTGGTCAAACCATGCATAGCAAGCAACATTCCAGATTGTTTTCAGAGATTGTGATGAGGATTTCAGCGTTGAATATTTTATTGGTTTTGTGATGAATAAAGCCAGGGTTGTTATTCATCTCTCATTTTTTCCTGCATGAGATCCTGCATGATGACAACAGTATTACTGTAAATTGAACATCACAGATGTGAGAATGTCAGTGATTAATACAAGATGGTTTCCAAACAGCTCTTCAAAATTGTCTAGAAAAGGGACGATAATTATTTAATTATTTCTCAGTATCTTTACACACAGTGCAAAATTTAGGCTGGATTTTTGCTGGTGCAATGCATGCAAAAGTAAAATCAGTATTTTCCAAACACATGCAGGTGAATGGTTTCTTATTTCATTATCATGATTCTCATGTCTCCCCACCCTCATCCCAGCAAGGCTCTACAAGGTGACCGACAAAGCTGGAGAAAAAAATTACAGTTACCAGCCAGTTACCAGCCAGCTGCAGGAAAAATACTGGGAAAATATTTTCAACGATGGACCACTACCAAACTCCAAGTAAAAGGGAAACATCAAGTAGCATTGGAGTCAAATTTATACTTAGTTTGAAAACTTGTTTGCGATCCTCTCTTAGAATTATGACTTATTTTCTTTATTTTATTGCCTCGCTCTTGTAAAAGTAACTAGTGTTGTAAAATATGAGAATGGAGGGCAGGGAAGTGACTTATCCAAGTTGCCGAATGAGTGGGATGCGGGCATGAAAATAACTTAAGCTTATTTCTCACTTTCAAATGATTCCAATGAAACAAACAGACGATTTCCTCATTCAACAGGAGCAACATAAGCCATCTTCGCAGAAGGAATTATCATTCTGCCCTTGCAAAGATGTTTACCCGGCGTTTTCCTTCTCAGTGCACAGTTTTCCCCCCAGAGGTTTACCAACGCAGAGACCATCGCGACTAATAACATTACGAACTTCGTCCTTTTGCTCTAGCGCTCGAATGCAAGGTAAAATTCTCCTGGTTTGAACTATAGTTTTTGGTTTGAAAAGACACACGGAAGATTAGTCTTTCAGGAAGCTCTCTTCAAATTTTAAACCTCATCAAAGTAGTGTTGTCCTTATCATCGCAAAATGAAAACAAACACAGAATTTAAATTGCCGCCATTTTGCCGCGCTGTTGTTTCTATTGCAAATTTAATTGGTATCAGTCCCTCGCGCGTGCAAACGATTCGCGTGTGGGTCAAACCTGCGCACTCATTTTGCTGCGGTGTCCATTACACATTGATCGCTAATCCGATTATTCCAAAAAATCCAAAAATATTCGTGCCTCATCAGTTTTCGGTCAAATTTTGTTGCAAGAAAGTAGATAAATTGAAGAAAATTTTAGTTTTGCATCCAAAAATTCGTAATCAACGCTAAAATGATCAAATTTTGCCTGGAAAACATATATTACTGTTATTTTTCTTAAATTTTTTCGTTGAACTTTCGCTTTGATAAAACGTTTCAGTTGTCTGTAATTAAGTTATATGCTGTTGGAAAGCTTATTTTCTTAGTTTTAAAATGATGTATTTTTTCCCCCTAACTTTAAATATTTTTTGAGAAAAAAAGACATGTTTTGGCGATGCCTGGTTTCGCGCGTCCAGGAATTCTAGGAAAAAAAGTAATGAACAACCAATTGAACAAGTAAACGACAGTATTTTGGGATGTAATCTTTCATGGAAACCTAAATTAGAAGAGTAATGTCCCATGTAGCCAATACCAAAACCTCTCAAAATCAATTGAAATGATTTTATATCGAGTTCCTATTTATCGTCAAACTCCTTACGTGTACTTTTCTATTCACTTGTTTATCCCTGCCTGTTACTGCAACAGTT
This sequence comes from Montipora capricornis, assembly GCF_036669925.1. NCBI lineage: Eukaryota > Metazoa > Cnidaria > Anthozoa > Scleractinia > Acroporidae > Montipora > Montipora capricornis. Next base: position 34,533,765 of record NC_090890.1, on the reverse strand, counting down.
TGGGCCTCCACCTGTTAAACTTTTCTCGTCTTGTAATTTTACAGAAACGAGATGTGACAAGCATACACAAATCTCATTTTAATGTTTATTTTGACCCTATATTCAAGGACCTTAGAATCTTAATTTCATTATCTTATGTTAGAACTTTGTCACTTCATGTTCTCCTATCAAACTCAAACTCTCCTTTCCAGGTTAGCTTGCAAATTTCCGCTAAACAAAGAAATTCACACTTATTCTAGGAGAAAGACAAGTGGATTTCGTTTACTCCTCTGTCGGACTAACAAACTTTTTTTTACCAAGGTCCTTAATGTTATTATTTTCTTAATTATACAATTTTTCATGTAAAAGCTAAGATTGTAATCTCGGTCAACAACTTGTAGGTTCAAAAAGCGCTAGATATTATATTTGGGGAGGTCTAATTTAAATAATCTTAGTAGCTTTTGTTCTTTTAGGCCTTCTCGCCACCAATGTAATCTTTAATTTTTTTTCTTATCCCCTCTTGTTTGTTTGTTTGTATCTATTTGTTAATGTGTTTTTTCTGTGTTGCAAATAATTAAATAAAATTTCTAGATTTGGTGCCTCACACTTTATTGCACGATTCTTTGAGTTTTTTCTTCAATACTGTTAACGCCTGCTTCTTATTTCTAGCCTTCTGTTTACTGTGGAGAATAGTTCCTTATAGGATTCTGTACTTGGTTAAGTCCCAGAGGAAACTGGGACATTGCAAATCTTTTCCATCTTCCATGCAGTGATGGTACGTGTTCGTTATCAATTTAATGTACCCCTTTTTCTCTAAAAGACTGAAGTTAGATTTCCAAGAGGGACTCTATCCTGTTTCTTCGATTCCACTTTTATACAATGTAGTGGCAGAGTAATCAGTTCTTATTTACGGAATTTATAAGTACACATACTACAGTAAACACCCACATATTAGAACCTCCCTTTTTCAAAGTGAGGCTAAATAGATTCTTATAATGGTATTTGCAGTAGTTTTAGGCTGAGTTCTTAGATTGGTTCTTATTTCCACAAAAAAGATATATACTGTACGATACATATGGTATGACTGATTTCCTCTGATGAGGATGCCGATACCTTTGTATTTCAATGATAAACCTAAAAAAGTGTTTTAAACAAGATCTGTGCAGTTTAAAATGTGTTTCAGACGGTTGAAATGTCAAGGTGATTTTCTAAAATAAGAACCTCTTTACCTTTTTAGGCTCAACTGGTTCTTATTTAAGCGGGGTCTAAAATAATTTTTAGCCCAACAGGTTCTTACATTTTAGGTTCTTATTATATGTGGGTGTTTACTGTTCCTCTTCCTGAAGATCACTTGCTATTAATTAAAAGCCCAGGCGATGCTGTATTACCAGGATTTTTTGCCTCCATGTGAAACTCTCAACATCCTTTTTTATTCTCCAGGAACAAGTCATGCCAAACGATGAACACAGTTTGTAAATTCTTTTGCAAAATTTCTTAACTCAAATTTCGTGTCATGTAAGTTAAGTGAATATAGCCTGATTAGTTCTGCAAGCGGGACAATTATTGCATTCTCCATTTTCGAATTCCCCATAATACATTTTGTTTGCCCCCCAAATTTTGCATAAACCATTGTTTTCAAATGCTCTTGGGAATATGCCGTGTCCCCAAGAGCATTTCAAATCAATAGTTTATGCAAAATTTGGGGGGCAAACAAAGTGTATTATGGGAATTCGAAAATAGAGAATAACCGAATAAACAGTCAGCAGATTACCCTAACTGGTGGATAACCCGCACCTTGAAAACGAAATAAAACACATGCAAAGAGCTCTAGAAATCATAACTTTGGGGAGAAATTTTAGAGCAGTAACTGAAGTGGTTTCGAATTTTAAAATCTCGCTGCTTCCTTTAGATTCAACATTTAACAGACTATCTTTCCTTCTTCTAATTCAGCTATCCAAACGTCTTTCAGTGAGTTTAGATCACCATTCCATTTGAACTGCTTCTTGTTTGAGTTAAAATTTAAATTATCACAGAGATTCATTAGCGCCGTGCTCGCTGCCATGACACCTCACTGCCTCATTTGTTTGAAAAAAGGTGAAAAAGGGAGAAACTATTTCGGGCCTCCTTAATTTAATACTTTTTATTCAGCAATTTTTAGACCTATTTTCAATTCTATTGATGCTAGATACGTTTTTGAAAAACACTACTATAGACCTTATTCATAAATGGCGGTCAATTTATAATTCTTTTGTCGAAATGCAAATTAGCCTACTAACCCCCGATACCCTACAGTGAATTGAAAAGAATTCTTGCTCTAAAAATGAGGCTTGGTAGGCTAATTTGCACGTGGACAAAAGAATTATAAATGTGACCGCCATTTATGAGTAAGGTCTATTTGTCAACAAAATCAATCTCAGGTTGTACCATAGTTAATAGATGTAGGCTGGTTATGAAACTCGACAAGTTTCTTTGTTTCATGTTTTTGCTCGCTTTTTTGGCCTTGACCCTGCAAAAAACACGACAAAAACACGCTTTTTTCGGCAGGATAACCAATCAAAAGGTTCGACTAATTTATTGGAAATTAACTTGCGAACCAAAAACAAAAGATTGTTCAGGGTCACGGTCGGTATAACATCTAATTGCGACTGTATTGTTCCTGCTTTTGAAATTCCCAGGGTTTCATAACCAGTCCCTAGATTAACTATGGTTGTACAGAGCCTAACAAGTCGCTTAAAACTGGAAAACTGGTGTTAACTGGAAATTTGTCCCTGATATGCTGGATATCTTGGGACTATTTTTGTCACCATAAAAGTTGTTTACATAGGTGATGACAATTTTTGGGCACGGGCAACTAATTATGGACGAAATTAACTCGTGTTGGCACAGCCCTCACCTTGCCGTTACCCACAACAACAATTGTTTACTGACGATTTAACACATTATTTGAGGGTAAATGACGGCGGTTACGGTAATGACTCGTACTATTAAGCTCATTCTTAAATCCATTTCTAAATTGCATGGTTATTTTGACATCATAACTAGCTCTAAAATTATGGAATTGATTTTACTTTCATTCATCAAAATCATTCATGAAAATTATCTTTCGGAAAAGTGTTTAAGATTTGAAACCATTACAAACACATGAGAATTAAGGCGGAACTACATTTTAAGGAAAAAATCTGAAACAAGCAGTCAAGCAGTAAACCACTCTACAAACAACGTTCAGCTGAATAAACCATTTAAAACTGTCGTATTTTATGGAACATCAAACAGAAGAGATACAGTCCGTGCAAAAATAAAGTGTAAAACCGCTTGAGATTTATTCGTACAAGTCTCTTACCTTGTCGGTGATGTACAGTGCTTGACAAATGAGACGGGCTGTAATATCATCGTCACCAGCACGCATCCGGAAGGAAGAAAGTGCCATCAAAAACCGTCATGTTGTATTCAGCGCTGTCCATGACAAACCTCAGGTCTCAATGCATCCTGGCTATCGAAGAACAATTGCAAGTTTATTATGGCCACCCCTTAAACTTCAAGTCAGTTAAGCTGGCAAAACTTAAACACATGACGGGCATCCACAACGCCGGTGAGAAACCGAAAATGTGAACTGCTGATTCGATATTGCCCTATGTTGTTTAAGATCCATAAGTTGCCTATATTAGTTGACTTGATTAGAGATGAAGAAATATCGAGTTAAAAAACCTTAACTTGGACTAACTCGTTAAACCGACGGCATTGGCTTGTAAAAAGCAAATAAGAAAGACAAACTACACGACCAGATAAGAATAAGGGCTTAAGCTTAACTATTCATAGACAAAAAGCCTTTGAAAGAGAATACGTTCGAAAAGCTTGTTACCTCTTGCCGGGTTGAACATAAGTCGTCATTCCTAGCTGTTCCGGACATTGACGATAAACAGATGTTTTAGTTTGATTGCTCCTTATAAGCAAGTTGAGAACAATTAAGAAATCATTAGAGTAGTAGACAAAAGAACTCATTAATTTATCACCCATTTGCCTGTTCCTCGTGGATCACGTTTTCGCGTCATTAGCGCCGGAGATCAGTAGCTATTCACTGACTATTCCCAATGGCAATCGTCATGCACGGCAGAAACAATAAAAAATTAAATTAAAACCTATAACGCCAGTTCTCCACCAGTGATTAAATAAAATAAGAGGACGTGAGGAGATGAATGGTCTCCGAAAAATCACCTGGAAGTATCCTCAAGGGAGGAAGTTCTCTAAGAAAAATAACACATGCCAATTAGAGAGACCTCTCTTTCTAATTAACATTAACCTTAAACAGGAGGATTTTGCGATAAACAAGATTTTGTTTTATCAAATATAACTTAATGATTGGTTGTTTGTTTTCACTTTCATGCTAAACTGCAGAATACCTAGCCACTTATTTGAATATGAACGGCTTGTGTTGTTGTATCATTTGTTCATCAAATTATGCCGCTACAAGAGCAAAATAGTACTTTCATCGCGTATAATTGTGATATGATGCACAAGAAGCTTTTAAATAAAAAATAAGGCAACCGTACAATGCCAGAATTTATCACAATGGCGGCGCACAGACATTTTACAGCAAAAATAAGCAATTCTGAAATTCATGTTTCCGATGGAATCGCTTGCTTTGAAATCTTTTTAACAACGTTCATTGTCAACCTTATATCATGTCATTTTGAGATCATTTTTAATGAATGAATAGCTATTGTACATAATCGACAGGAGACTCGCGCTTCATCTCTTGTGAAAAAATATATGGCAATGTGACAATATCGCCACCATTAGGACAGAAAACTTTCCTGACTGTGTCTTCACACTACATGTATAACAGCAACAGGTAATGTGAAAAGAGTGCAAAAACTAGTATGACTAAACCAAAACATGATGAAAAAAGGAGAGACAATCAAATGTAATTAGTTTTATGACTACCCTCTGATCACAACAAACTTGTTTTTCTCAATTTTATTGTCCCTAAGGGACTAATCTGTTCTCTTGTAAATCTTTCCATTCAGAAAAGATTGTAACCACTTGTTAAAACCAAACAATTCAACATTGATTACCCTTTACTAAATGTTAAAAAGAACTAATTAATTAGTTTTGTACTTTAAGAATCTCAATAAAGAAACACGGTCCAGTACAATACTTATTGTGCCATTGCTTCCAAGGGCGGATGTAGGAGAGGTGCACTGGGTGCACGTGCACCCCCCTCGGTTACCAAAAAAAAACGTTTTAGTTAAAAAATTCTAAAATTTACAAACGAAATGAAAAACCTAAATAACCCTGTTAATGTAAGCTTTGCTAAAAAACGGCAAAGCGAATTAATCTACTAGAGGATATTAAAAGCACGAAAACTGCATTAAGTTAGATTTTTATTTGCCTCATCATTTACAGATTTATCATACTACAGCCCTAACCCTCTTAAAAGCATTTATTATACATTGTCTAACATATAAAGATTGGTCTTAATTTGCATTTCCAAAAGACATGTGCACCCCCCTAGCCAAAATCCTAGATCCGCCCTTGGGTTCATCATGCATAACAGTGTTGATGGTGGCAGCAAGCAAGTAGGCGTGTAAGAAAATCAATTCTATTGATTAAGAATTAAGAGGCATTTTTATTCCGACGAACCAGCCTCAAAATCGTCTGGAAAATACAAGTAGCTTGAAAAAAGTGGTATTACATTTGAAATTAAAAATGTCAAAATGGATTGAACTAACAGATAAAAAAGCTCGTGCACAAGTCTCGACACGACAAAAACTTGAACAACGGCAGAAATTAAGGCTTCAAGAAATGCGACCTTTCCTTGGAACTATTTTACTTTTACGAGGGACATGCATTTACTCACAACAAATAATGGTGTTCATCATCACGTAATCAAGTCATTAACGTCAAACCAGAGGTTGATTGATTGTTCAAAACAAAGGGTTATTTTCTTGTTGTTGGCAAATTTGAATACAGAAAGACATAATTATTTGCAAACAATATCTTTACTTTCCAATAAGCCTCTGGAAGACTGCAAACCATTTTGACGGAGCAGAAAAACTTCATTCCAATAATTCTGTTGTTACTGGAATAAACATAATGAATAAGCACTTTTATTTTGGTGATTTGTATTTGTTTTTTGCTTTTTTGACGCAGCGGCTTAATCCAATGTAGAACCGCAAGTTTTTATAAACTACAGTGGGCATCTAAACTGAAATTTAAAGGAGGTGTGAAATAGTTTGATTATTTTCGTCTGTTAAGTTACGCAGTATCATGGAAGGCCGTTTCTTAAGCTATTACACATCAAGTAATGAATACTGCGACGCGAGAATATAAATTGGGAAAAATCTCACATTTTAGCGACAGGCAAGACAGTCTTGCTAAGCAAAATAAACGACTACGTTGGTCAAAGGTTCGGTAGTGTTTTTAAATCTCCTATTGACAAATGCAAAGCAAACGTCAGTTCGTTTTTGGTACTTTACTTCATAAGGAAAACAACGCTTAATTTCCTGTAAGAAAATTCTTGGTCCAAATTCGAGCATCAAAAAGGCAAGCAAATTGCGAATTAGAACCACATGTGCAGGCACAAGAAAGTTGCCCACATTATTACAACCATCAAGCCTGGTTTATACTGTGACATAAGCATAAGCATAAGCAAAAGCTGTGTAAACCGGGAGTGACATAAGAGTGCAAAAACTAGTATGACTAAACCAAAACATGATGAAAAAAGGAGAGACAATCAAATGTAATTAGTTTTATGACTACCCTCTGATCACAACAAACTTGTTTTTCTCAACTAAATTAACTCAGATAATTTTAAGCGTGGCACTCTATCAAATATATTACCGTTCATTACCTAGGATCAATACTCTTTTTATGGAGCATTGCTATGTTAGTGTTATGTTTATTGGTTGTAATGTCCATACTGACACTACAAAATCAGGATATAATAATTAAGGGTTAGCAGTTGCCACTTTGCTGCTCTTTTTACTAAAATAAATGAAGAAATGACAAAATTATTTTGTTTCTCGCCTTGAGTTTTTTTTTTTCAATCTGAAGACAGCATATTGTAGCGTAATTTCGCTGCGATGTTACGTGCACAACGCTATTCCTTAGATATCATTCGCCATTTTCAGCGGTTTCTTTCAACACAAGTATTGTGGGCTCATATTTTGTCTTGCTACACCGCTGACAACACAATGCAGCGCGACGATTTTGGGACTAAATTTTGCGAAATTGCGACTTTTCGTATCTTGTCGCAAAATTGCGACTGGATTTTTTCCTTAATTTCAAGCCCTGAACTTACAACTGCATTAAACAAGCCGCTAAAGTCGTTGGTTCCATTGATGAATTAGCAAACTTGTTGGTTCGGTCGACGGCAAGAAACAGGTTCCCAGTGGGAAGCACCCTCTGTGGAAGTATTCACGGTTAAATAAAACCAAAACGCAGGGCTAATAAGTCCAATAATTTCATCGTCGTTCACTATTTGATAAGTGAAGAAACTGGTTCGATTGGTATGGCGCGCCTTTCCAGTCAATATTCAAACAGCTTTATTTTGTAATGAATGTATTAAATTTCTGTGCCGTAATTTTTCTTTCTTTATGTTTTTTATTTTGCTTTGATATATTTTATATCTCATCCTATTAATTTCAATGTAAGTGCTAAGCACGTATATTATTGTTTATCTCTTTATTTTGTATTCGTTCTATATGTGTATTTATATTTGTGCCGTATTTTTTTTTTTTTTTTAATTTTATAAAGTATGCAACACGTGATCACATTACCGTGATTCACGTGGGTCATTTTCCGCCATTTTGGCCGCATGTCGTGCGGACGCGGATGCCTTGCAGGTTTTAAGTCATTTAAGACCTAATTTTTTACCAAGGAACGTTTCGGCTGGGCTGGATTCAACGAGGTCAGTCTCCCTCTGTCAGGCTATAAACAAAAATTTAAAAGAATGTGACAGACCTGCACGATTACATGTAAGACTTGACACCGCTGGGTTGAACGTACTGACAAATGGTAGGGTTTTCTCGCTAGTTTTGGCTTTTTAAGTGCCGACTGCCTTCCAGAAAAATTGACCGCAGATGGTGTTCTCTCGATGAAATGCGTACGGTAGCCTCGCCTTTCAAGACGGGCTTTGAATGGAGATAGCGCCTCCTCAAAGAGTTTGCTCGGCAAAGCCTATTAGCCTCTCCGTTTTTGAAACCCTTCTTGACACCGGGCGGGTAACAAGAGGTAAAATGCTTCGATTAGTGTATTGGAAGGTTTCAGTCGGCGCAGCGGGTGATATGTTTTGATATGGTGAATAGATTCCTTATGGAATCGTTCTCCTTTGTATACTGTTGTCGGTCTAAGAAAGTGATCTCCTTTTCTGAAATTTAAGCGGTTAAATGTATCGTTAGGTTGAAGTTGTTAGCTTGTGCAATGAACACGGGTTGATTTCCTGTTTATCTACATCCCGAGATATAAGTGATAGAAACCGACGTTTCGGTGCATCTTGCGCCATTATCAAGGTTACATAAAGATAAAATGCGGTTTGTGAAAAGGCTAAGTTGAAACGAATTTGCATAAAAGAGTGCCAAGCTAATTACATGAATACTTTAGCACGAAGAGAATCCGACTGTACATTCAATGCTGGTTTAAGATATTGAATACACAGCATTTCATTAACAAGGCAGTCGAATTTGTGCATGGTAGTACATGGACTGGCAGTCAAATTTGTGCATGGTAGTACACGGACTGTAGGTCAGTGTTTTGTTCACAGAAATTGAAACAAAGATGCTAAGCCAGAGTAACGTTAAACCAACCACATGGAAACGTTTTATCGATGGAGTTTTGTCACTATGGGACGTAAATAAACGGGAAATCAACCTGTTCCTTCCACAAGCTAACAACTTCAACGTGAGGATAACGTTAACTGCCTAAATTTCAGAAAAGAAGATCACTTTCCTAGACCGACAACAGTATACAAAGGAGAACGATTCCATAAAGAATCTACTCACCATATCAAAACATATCACCAGCCGCGCCGACTGAAACCTTCCAATTCACTGATTGAGGCGTTTTACCTCTTGTCACCTTCCCGGGGTCAAGAAGGGTCTTATCAACGGAGAGGTTAGTAGGTTTCGCCGAACAAACTCTTCAAAGACAACATTTGAGGAGGCACTATCTCGATTGAAAGCCCGTCTTGAAGGGCGAGGCTACCCTACGCATCTTATCGAGAAACACCATCTGAGATCAATTTTCTTGGAAGGCAGTCGGCAACCTAGCAGTGTCAAATCTTAAAACAATACTGACGCGTTAAAGCAAATTGTAAAATGAAGGTTTCATAATTATCTGAAACAACAAACCCGTAAAAGGGAGACCGTTTAGGTCTGTCATATTTTTTTAAATTTTTGTTTATAGCCTGACAGAGGGAGACTGAACTCGTTGAATCCAGCCGAGCCGCAACGTTCTTCAGGGAAAAACTAGTCTTAAATGTCTCAAAGCCTGCAAGGCATCCGCGGCCGCACGACAGGGTCGTCACTTATTTCTATCCTTCTAACTGACATTTCATTTCCCTTTTCATTCAAGTTACACGACGTACAATCTACTTTAAACTTCAAATCTACGTCAAAGAAACAAACATTTTAAACAAGCTGAGAAGATTCACAATAGGCGAGGCAAAGAGTTGAATCCGGATCGATGGGTTCACCTTGCAGTTTCCGATATCCACTAGACTAACGAGACAAGCTCCTGGAAAGTCGAATTTTTTAGAGTATTGACATAGTAGTACCCAGCAAAACAATTGAAAGTTAACCGTCTTCAACGGGGTTTTTAGACCTAAATACTGTAGATCAGCGCGGCTTAGCTTAGAAACGCTATTTCGTGTTGAACTTAAGAAGGGTTAGGGTTAGGGTTTGGCCAGAATTTTTCTCTGTCCCTGTGTGGGCCCATATCCATTGGTTCGTGGGTTCAATTCCCATCCTGGCCAGAGTTTTTCTCTGTTCTTGTGTGGGCCTATTTCCATTGCCTCCCATTAGTGAGGGTTGTCCAATACTCACGAATAGACTCCGTTGGTGTTAGTGGTGATTCCAATGGTTCTATTTGTGAAAGCGAACGTGTTTTGTGTGGTTGGCTCATAGAACGAGGAATATTCATAATTATTAGCGCGTTTCTACTTGGTGTAATTTAAGCCATCTTGTTTTTCACCAATAAAACCATTGGAATGACATCATTTTCTATCGGTACCAATCGTACCATTCGTACCAATGGACCATCGGTTTGACGAGACGAATCGTATCCGTTTGGGTATATTGGACATGTTTGGAAATCGGAGACTCCTTTGACTGACTCCTTTCAGCACAACTGGAGATGACGAGTATGAACAAAGTCTACCAGCTGCATAAGGCGAAAAGGAACCAATAGAGTCCACCAAAGAACTTGTCTCCCCAGAAGGCCAGGGCGGCCCATACCAGACACAGTCAGGAAGGGCTAGCAAGAGGCCCTCATACCTTAAGAACTATATTGTTTACGGAACATTTATCGACATTTGTTATGGAAACTTTGTTATCGTTTACATTGGCACATTTCTGGTTATTTTGCCGACACAAAGGAACGTTTCAACTGACGTTTACGGTTGCTAAAAAAGAAAGGGCATGAACCAATGCTGTAGTGTGTAGTAGACCGCTGACAAGTCGGCGGGCTCGGGTACGTAGATTGTTCGTTCTTCAAGATGGCGGACATTAAGGATCTGTAAACACGAACGCTTGCTATTTGTTTAGTGTGAGCTGTCAACTTCTTTACATATGGGTCTCAGCAGCTTTCCTCGTCCCTGCTTTACGATGCTGATGAACTGATTCCAAATGGGCAAGTCACATTTGAACCTAAAAACAGAAAATATACACGCCCACAGTTAAATATAGGCTGAAAATTAGTGATAATTAATTTACATAAGAACATAAGCTACTACTTTTTACCTCTTGCACTGGGAACAGCACTTCCTTTGCCAACTGGTAAAGCTCTGGATTGCCTGAATGAATGCCACTCCTGTTGTAGGCATTTTTTATTATAGGTTAGCATGATTTTTCTTCGCTCCTAATTTTGAACAAGGGAATTAATACATGCATGACGTTTTTGTTTGAAAGGTAAAACTTTCATTAATTTCTGATAAATTCTAACTACAAAGTGAAACAAAAGCAAACGCCATGTAACTTGTTCTGCAAAAACAAACCGAAAAGCAAACCGCATGTTTTTCGGTGGAATATTGCACAAATTCTTACCTTTTTGGACTCCATTTTAACCCTGCCTTCAGGCAATCCCGCCATTTTTTGACCATTTGACCTTTTCTCTCTCAGTCCTTCTCCGCTGAAAATGTCAAAAAGCCCAACCATGGAGGGAGACCTGGGTCAATCAAAGCAGAGTAGCCCCTGTCACGGGCAAGGCTTTGATGTCAATAGCCCGTGTGTGCCTGCCCTCCACCCACTGGGGCAAAACATTGATAGGCGCCTTAGTCACAAAAGTGAATTCTACAGGCACAATTTCCGTCCATGATAAAGTGACAATAATTATTGCTTAAATTGTCCAGTTAAGTGCGAGGATTACTTCTATCTTCTGTCCGTCTATAACCCGCACTTCAAAATCAAACATTTCTTTCAGTCTCCCCTTTGCTTTCAAAAGAGTGGCATAAAACGTTCTCTGCATGAGTCGCACGAAAAAGACAATGTATATGAGGAATAGAACAATGTATAGCAGACAGTGCTTGGAAACAAAAATGGATCCATCTAGATACAGTGATATAAGAAAAATTCAAGCTAAAGTAAACACTGCTTTCCCTCCCCTTCTTTAAGTGAAAAGGATTAGTACATTGCACTGTCAGAGATTCCCAACAATGAAAAGAGGTGGATGATCCTATCGCCCTGAGATGGTGAACTTGGCTGAGTTCAACCTCCCCACTGATTTAAGCCTGCATGTACTGTAGTACTGTAATACTCTTTGAGTTACACCTGGTATTGTTATTTTTTCGCGGAACAATTTTCTTCTTCTTCTTTCTTTTTTTTTAATTTAAACATATTAACCATTGTTTGCCCCAAAAGCACCTTGGCTTATCAAGGGGACTCACAATAATACAGTAATCAGGCTTACACTCATTTTACCCACACCATTAATTAAAAAAAGGAACTGTTTACATAGACACCAGAGCTATGAGGAGCCCAAGGGAATGGTCATACGAGCAACACATGTGTAAGACTTGGGGTTTGCAAATTGTAAAAAGTTCTACATGACTCCAGCCTTGGGATCTGTCAAGTTACAGGTCAGATAAGAACTTCCTGACTAAGAAATAGAAAGAAGTTCTGAGGAATAAGAAGACTCCTTAGTAATGGTGGCAGGCAGGCCTCCAACTACTTGTCAAATGAACCTAAACAAAAATTTCTGCATGTAAACCAAAGAAAAACAAAACGGTTTTCAAAAAGGAAAGTGAGTTTCATCTCGTTACTCCTATGTCTCAAAGACCTCCATAATTATTGTCTTTGCCCCCATCACTCACTCTCTTCCCATCTGACTCCTCTTCCATAAAGTAAGTGTCAATTAATTCATTTGCATACTGAGACACTGTTCCATTACAACTGTACTCTAATGCCTCCAGACAGGCCACTCCCTTGGCAATCTCAATCATTTCTTTGGAAGCTGGAACATTTCTTAGAGCCATCTCAACAAACTGAAGACCAGTGACAATTGTGTCTTTGTCAGGTGACTTGAGAATGTTGACAAATGCATCCATGACACATAACTCTAAAACAGTACTTAGATAACTTGGTCCTTGGTAGGAAACATTGCACACACAAATGGCGGCCTGTTGCAAGAAATAAAATTAAGTGATAATTAAGTCGCTGGTCAATAATTTGTCCAATTTTCAATACAATACAATACTTTTCAAAAAGGGGTCCAGAGAACCCCCAAATTTGAAAACCTGGATACATCTCTGCCGCATAATCATAAACCGGGGCAAAAATACCTTTGAATTTGTAGGCACTGTCCCTAAATCAACATTAATATATTTTATGTTGTAGATACCAGGAGTGCTCAGGCACATTTCAATGCCAAGACTCCTACCGTTTGTGTGCCCTTACTCTTACCCTTCTGCTCTCTTTTCTTGCACATGTGAACCTAAAACAGAAAATATACACGCTCACAGTTAAGTATATTGATAATTAGACAAATTTTGCGGTTGAAAATTAGTGATAATTAATTTACATAAGAACATTATAATGGTCACTCGCACACAAGCGACATGTTAACAACAACAAGGTTTATTGCATAAGCCTAAGTTCTTACAAGCACGTGGAGGCTATGATAATGTATTCTAATTATGCAATTAATCATGACACCTCCCTTTTTTAAAAACAAGATAAACCTGGAATGAATGATCAACCAATCATTAAGCACGAATCAATAAAATGAACTTTGCTCGAATGTTTGCATTGTTTACTGTAACAGAACAGTTCAGTTCATAACATAGGTCCTTGCATCTTGCTGACAATCTCACAATACGGCCACTGGAGGTACACTGTGCTTGTGTTGGCAGAGGGCTGCTTTCATTGGCAACAGGCAGGGCCGATTCAGCATTACTAACGGGAACTGCGGGTGTGGCAGAGACAGGCGGTATTACCGCTTCATCTAGGGGTGGTCCCGTACTCACTACTGGGGGCTCATTTGTCAGGAACAAATGTCGACGATTGCGACGGTAGGCAGTGCCGTCAGGTGTTGAGACTACATAGGATCTAGGAGCTGCATGCTGGGCAGTAACAGTTGCTGGCTCCCAGGTCTTTCCCATTCGTATACGCACTGTTGCATGTGGCTTGATTTCAGGTAACCGCTTTACACTGTGATCGTAGTACATCTTCTGCTTATCCCTACGCTCCTTGAGCTTGTCATAGGCATTGTGAACCACTTGAGGCTTCAAGAGGGATACAGTAGAAGGCAACTTGGACTTCAACATGCGACTCATCAGCAATTGTGCAGGGGACTCCTTTAGTCCTGAGACTGGAGTGTTCCTGTACTCCAGGAGAGCTATGTACGGGTCATTTTCATCTTCAAATGCTTTCCTAAGCAGCTTCTTGATGGTTTGTATCGCTCTTTCACTCATCCCATTTGACTGTGGGTATCTGGGACTCGAGGTGGTGACTTCAAATCCCCAATCCTTTGCAAAATGATGGAATTCCTTGCTTGAAAAATGCATGTTATCGGCAGTAACTTCATCTGGAATTGCATGCCGGGTATACATAGATTTCATACCAGTTATATCAGAACCAGCTGTCTTGTCTCTGAGGAGACAAAGTTCAGGGTACTTAGGATAATAATCAACAACAAGTAAATACGACTTAGAGTTCAGTTCAAATATGTCTGCACCTACAATTGTAGCTTCTGCCATGGCCTCTGAGGGACCTCATGGGGTAATAAGGGCTCCTTTTGATTCTCTCTTTGGTACTTAAGACATACAGAGCACTTGGAGATCATCCTTTCAATTGCAGTAGACATACTAGGCCAATAAACGACAGCTCTAGCCCTTGACTTGCATTTCTCCATACCAAGGTGACACTCATGTATGCAGTTTAGAACATCCTGTCTCATCTCTTGAGGGATTATGAGCTTCTCACCAAGGAATAACAGACCTTCAGCTTCATGAATTTCAGCTCGCAAATTCCTGTAGTAGGCAACGGATGCAGGTAATTTGCTTTTGTGGGATGGCCAACCATTCCTTACAACTTTACTTAACATCTGAAGGATTTCATCTTGGGCTGTTGCTGCTTTCCTTTGGGCAAGCTTCTCTTTAGTCATAGGAAGACGTTCCACGAGGCTGTGAACGATTACTTCCATGTCATCACTTAATTCTTGCTACGAGGGTGGTTCATCCAAGTAAGCTCTTGATAGTGTATCTGCAACATACATGTACTTGCCGGGGACATAGATGATATTAACTTCGTACTTCTGAAGTCTGAGAAGCAGACATTGGAGCCTTGGGGATACTTTGGTCAGCGGCTTCGTGTTAACAGACACTAAAGGCTTATGGTCTGACTCCACATCCACTGGCCGCTCATAAACATAATGGTTAAATCTCTCGCAGCCAAATACGACTGCAAGAAGTTCTTTCTCTATTTGAGCGTAATACTCCTCCGCTTGGGTGAGGGAACGAGAAGCATAAGCGATTGGGTGTCCACCTTGGAGGACACATGCCCCAAGACCAGACTTAAAGGCATCCACTTGCAATTTGACTGGCTTAGTGGGGTCATAGAATTTCAGAACAGGCTGACTAGAGAGGATTTGCTTCAGACGCTCCACTGCTTGAGTATGCTCATACGACCAGATCCACATAACATCTTTGTTTAGCAGATTTCGCAAGGGTGCAGTAATTTCTGACTGATTAGGAATAAACTGGGAGAAATAATTCACCATCCCTAAGAACCTCTGCAACTCTTCTTTGCTCTGAGGCAAGGGCAACAGTGTGATAGCACGCACTTTCTCAAAATCAGGTTTCAGTCCTGATTCAGAAACAAAGTTTCCCATGTACTTGACTTCACTAATTTTCTATTGCAGCTTTGCAGAGTTGAACTTAACATTTGCTTGTCGAGCTCTTTCAAGAAGCTTAAGCATAGTTTCATCATGTTGAAACAAAAGCAAACGCCATATAACTTGTTCTTCAAAAACAAACCGAACAGAGGCAAGCCGCATGTTTTTAGGTGGAATATTGCACAAATTCTTACCTTTTTGGACTCCATTTTAACCCTGCCTTCAGGCAATCCCGCCATTTTTTAACCATTTGACCTTTTCTCTCTCAGTCCTTCTCCGCTGAAAATGTCAAAAAGCCCAACCATGGAGGGAGACCTGGGTCAATCAAAGCTGAGTAGCCCCTGTCACGGGCAAGGCTTTGATGTCAATAGCCGTGTGTGCCTGCCCTCCACCCACTGGGGCAAAACATTGATAGGCGCCTTAGTCACAAAAGTGAATTCTACAGGCACAATTTCCATCCATGATAAAGTGACAATAATTATTGCTTAAATTGTCCAGTTAAGTGCGAGGATTACTTCTATCTTCTGTCCGTCTATAACCCGCACTTCAATTTCAATTCAGTCTCTCCTTTGCTTTCAAAAGAGTGGCATAAAACGTTCTCTGCATGAGTCGCAGGAAAAAGACAATGTATATGAGAAATAAAACAATGTATAGCAGACAGTGCTTCCAAACAAAAATGAATCCATCTAGATACAGATATAAGAAAAATTCAAGCTAAAGTAAACACTGCTTTCCCTCCCCTTCTTTAGGTGAAAAGGAAAGTACATTGCACTGTCAGAGGTTCCCAACAATGAAAAGAGGTGGATGATCCTATCGCCCTGAGATGGTGTTGGCTGAGTTCAACCTCCCCACTGATTTAAGCCTGCATGTACTGTAGTCCTGTAATACTCTTTGAGTTATACCTGGTATTATTTTTTCGCGGAACAATTTTCTTCTTCTTCGTTTTTTTTAATTTAAACATATTAACCATTGTTTGCCCCAAACGCACCTTGGCTTATCAAGGGGACTCACAATAATACAGTAATCAGGCTTACACTCAATGAAATTTACATTTTATCCACACCATTAATTAAAAAAAGAACTGTTTACATAGACACCAGAGCTATGAGGAGCCCAAGGGAATGGTCATACGAGCAACACATGTGTAAGACTTGGGGTTTGCAAATTGTAAAAAGTTCTACATGACTCCAGCCTTGGGATCTGTCAAGTTACAGGTCAGATAAGAACTTCCTGACTAAGAAATAGAAAGAAGTTCTGAGGAATAAGAAGACTCCTTAGTAATGGTTGCAAGCAGGCCTCCAACTACTTCTCAAATGAACCTAAACAAAAATTTCTGCATGTAAACCAAAGAAAAACAAAACAGTTTTCAAAAAGGAAAGTGAGTTTCATCTCGTTACTCCTATGTCTCAAAGACGGGCATAATTATTGCCTTCGTCTCCATCACTCACTCTCTCCCCATCTGACTCTTCTTCCATAAAGTAAGTGTCAATTAATTCATTTGCATACTGAGACTCTGTTCCATTACAACTGTACTCTAATGCCTCCAGACAGGCCACTCCCTTGGAATCTCAAACATTTCTTTGGAAGCTGGAACACTTCTTAGAGCCATCTCAACAAACTGAAGACCAGTGACAATTGTGTCTTGGTCAGGTGACTTGAGAATGTTGACAAATGCATCCATGACACATAACTCTAAAACAGTACTTAGCTAACTTGGTGCATTATAGGAAACATTGCACACACAAATAGCGACCTGTTGCAAGAAATAAAATTAAGTGATAATTAAGTCACTGGTCAATAATTTGTCTAGTGTTCAATACAATACAATACAATACTAACTTTATTGACACTCGCCCTACAGGGCTTTTCAGTGACAATATACTAATTACAAATAAATTTTACAACAAATAAATAGATAAGCAAATAAGCTACAATTTAAAAGGCCTTAATTAAAAAGAAAATGCATAAATGTATGTACAGCAGGATAGTTTAGAAATAATATTGTATTTCATTTTACTTTATTTTATTTTATTTTATTTTAGCTCTTTCTAGCCTCGCAACAACAAGCAAATTTCAAAGTAATATTTGCTTCAAAATGAAGGCAGTAGGTCTCATTAACATAAATACAAAAGAACGTAACTAGGTGGTTGCCATTTATATGAAAGTGGTCTATGTCCAGTCTTAGATCCAAGACCTGTTTCTTGTCAAGAACACCGAGAAGAAGATGCGTACTAACTACTTTTTCACATCAGTCATCTAACCTAGACTTCGTAACAATGGAGTCACTACTTGGCTGTTATGGGGTGATTGCTGAGCAAGGGAATTCAAAAAAGGATCAAGAATGGTAATGATGCCACTTGAGACAAATACTGGAACACAGTCAGGCTTCGCTGTTAAGTATAAAAGCACCCACGCAACTTCTCCAGCAACATCTACCAGGTGCTTTTCTGGGGTGAGTAAGCTGAGAATAGAAGACACTATTCCTGCATTCAGCATCTCTTCAGCGACAACTTGTTCTCCTCGTGCAAGATTGGATAAGGCAAATGCTGCTGAGTATACTACTGTTGAAACAGGGGACTGAAACAACAAGACAATAAAATAACAAATAACTTCATAAAAGCTGCATAGCTTTTATTATCATTTTGCTAAAATAAAGGCTGTCTGTCTGCCTGTCTGTAGATCGCCCTGCATTTGTTGCTGAAAAAAAATGCGAAGAAAATGAAAAAAAAAGCAGAAAATGAAGAAACCTGTTGGTTTCTTTGTTTGTTTCTCCAAAGTTCAACAACACGCGAACCAATTTGTCCATAGTATAGACTTTGATCATGCGACAATAACTGCAGACAAGGCTTGTAATTTTCACGAGAGACATTTTCTTGAGGCCTGGTATTCGCAAAGACAGCAACGAGGGAAACGAACATAATGACATCCCGGATGTTACAAATCCCTTGTGTGATCACGCATAGCGGTCATTTGTTATGTTTTTGCTGGCGTAGAACGCGCAGAACTGTACAACGTTAGAAAGCCGTAATGCAGTTGGCCTTTTTAAAAAACCCATTAAGGCCGAAGATGTGTGGTCGAAACATCTTGGTAGTTTTATTAACATTGTTTCCAATGTTAAGAAGAGTCAGTGTCAAGAACAAATTTTATTTTCTGATGTCCATCCCTGACTGCAATTTTAGTATTCAGGGGAACCCAACGTCAATTTTCGGAAAACATCTGTTCGGAATACGATTTGAGATCTAGAATTTTCGGAACATTTGTTGTAGAATTTCTTGCTTGCCTGCCTCTCCTAGGATTTTCGAACATCTGAAAAATGGTAGACTTGCCCATTTTTAACGGATTGTTACCCTAAAAAGGTCACCTAGAATTTTCGGGAGACTTTTTTGTGGCTGAAATTTTCGAAAAGGTAAGTTTGGATCCCTATAATTTTCGGATCTCTAGACTTTCAGCTAGGAAGTCCGAACAGATGAAAAAATATAGGGGATAAAAATATGCCTATATCTACAGTTTAAATACTAAAATAAGTTAAACAATGCTATGTTTAAGTGGTTTTGAACTACTGGTAGAGGAAATATATGTTTAGTTTCGGGATGATTGTGGATGGTAGGTGAAGGTGAATGGAATTCTGTTAGTTTCTTCATTCTGTGACGTTTGTAGTGTGGTTTCTCGATTGATTTCTTGGGCACAATGTTTGCCTGTGGTGACAGTGGAGTCAGGGCGGCCACATTTTTTGAAAAACTGGCACATTTCCTCGCACTTGCTGGTAGGCTTCCTGGTCCTGATTCAGAAACAGTGTTTCCCATGTACTTGACTTCACTAACTTTGTATTGCAGCTTTGCAGAGTTGAACTTAACATTTGCTTGTCGAGCTCTTTCCAGAAGTTTAAGCATAGTTTCATCATGTTCCTTCTCATCTGTAGCTCCAACAGTGATGTCACCAAATATGACCTCCACACCATCAATATCTCCAAACCGGGCTTCATTCTTCTTTTGGAACACCTCTGGTGCTGAACGTGTGCCGAATGGCATACGCTTAAACCGATAGCGGCCAAAGGGGGTATTGAACGTACAGAGGTGGGAATTTCTTCATCTAAGCGCACCTGCCAGAAACCATCTTTTTCATCTACAATGGAGAAAACTTTCTTGCCACTGAGGTGACTTGCAATGTCCTCTGCTGTGGGTATCCTGTGATGCTCTCTCCGAATAGCCTTGTTAAGATCTCTTGGATCCAAGCACAGTCTCAAAGAACCATCACGCTTTTCAACAATGACTAAGCTGTTAACCCATGGGGTGGGGCTGTCAACTTTCTGGACAACATCTTTCTCCTCCAACTCTTGAAGTTTCGCTTTAAGTTTCTCAAGTGCGGGTGAATGACGGGCTGAACTGAGTCATCCAGCTCAATGTGGTACTCGCCTTTCATGCAGCCTAACCCACTGAACACATCAGCAAACGTATCAACAATTTCTTTTTTTGTGCGAGGGGTTACGGTTAGTACCTAACCTAACCTAACCCTGGGCAACACTTTCTACTCTTTTCACCAGATTTAATTTTGAACACGCCGAGAGTCCCAAAATTGGTGGTGAATTAACAGCAGCAACGAAAAATGGAAGGCTTTCCTTTAATCCTTGAGCTTCAGAAGCCAGGGTGATCTTCCCTTCGGGTTTTACCTTGAAATCTCCATACGAGGAAAGAACAACACTGGTATCCATTAAAGGAGACTTGTGCTGGAGTTCGGAGTAAACACTGAGTGGCAAAACATTCGCTTCGGCGCCAGTATCCAGCTTGAATTTAACAGAAGATCCGCCAACAGTTACGGTGGAGAACCATGCTAAATCATTAGTCACACCGGTGACTGTTCCGATAAAGAATTCTTCGGTTGGACTTCGCACTGTCGACCAATGGCGCCGTCTAGGCTCGGAGTCAAAGTGTGTACTCGAGAATTCTTTTGTGGGCACATGTTAGCGTAGTGATGTTTCCCTTTGCAAATGTGACAGTGTCTTCCAAACGCTGGACACGATCGCGGGTAGTGCTTTGTTCCACAATTCTTGCAGTTAAATTGCTGCAGCTGGCGCGATGTTTTGCTAGTAGCGAGCGCTGGCTTGGTTGGTTTGTTTCTTGGTTTTATCGCGTGAACGGGTACCTTCTCCAATGTCTGGAGTTCCTTTAGTTGTTTAGCGCTAGCTTCTGCCGCTCTGCAAAGACTCGCCGCTTTCTGAAGGGTAAGATCAGACGATTCACGATGCAATCTCTCTTTAAGACGAGTGACACTTACACCAAATACAATTCGATCTCGAATCAGGCTATCTTGCTGGTCGCCAAATTCACATGACTTCGCACGAGTCTTCAATTCGGTGACAAACTGATCGATAGATTCGCTGTCTTTTTGTTTACATTCCCAAAACTTGTATCTTTCGAACACAGTGTTCTTTCTCGGATTGAAATAATCTTCAAACTTTTTCTTTAGGTGAGCAATCTTGTTAGGATCTTCACCAGTTGCGAATAGGAACGTATTGTATATTTCGAGCGCTTCTTCGCCGACTGTGAGCAGCAGAATGGCGCACTGCACCTTTTCATTTTCTTCGATCTTTCCCGACGCCGTCAAGTAAAGGTCAAAGCGTTGGACCCATCTCCTCCAATTCTCGGAAAGATTTCCTTCAAGCACTAGAGCTCCTGGAGGCTTGAAAACTTACATGTTTTATTCTGACACCATATAATGTTCACTCGCACACAAGCGACATGTTAACAACAACAAGGTTTATTGCATAAGCCTAAGTTCTTACAAGCGCGAGGAGGCTATGATAATGTATTCTAATTATGCAATTAATCATGACAAACATGAGCTACTACTTTACACCTCTTGCACTAGAAACAGCACTTCCTTTGCCAACTGGTAAAGCTCTGGATTGCCTGGATGAATGCCACTCCTGTTGTAGGCATTTTTTATTATACGTTAGCATGATTTTTCTTCGCTCCTGATATTGAACAAGGGAATTAATACATGCATGACGTTTTTGTTTGAAAGGTAAAACTGCCATTAATTTCTCATCAATTTTAACTACAAAGTGAAACAAAAGCAAACGCCATGTAACTTGTTCTGCAAAAACAAACCGAAAAGAGGCAAGCCGCATGTTTTTAGGTGGAATATTGCACAAATTCTTACCTTTTTGGACTCCATTTTAACCCTGCCTTCAGGCACTCCCGCCATTTTTTGACCATTTGACCTTTTCTCTCTCAGTCCTTCTCCGCTGAAAATGTCAAAAAGCCCAACCATGGAGGGAGACCTGGGTCAATCAAAGCAGAGTAGCCCCTGTCACGGGCAAGGCTTTGATGTCAATAGCCCGTGTGTGCCTGCCCTCCACCCACTGGGGCAAAACATTGATAGGCGCCTTAGTCACAAAAGTGAATTCTACAGGCACAATTTCCGTCCATGATAAAGTGACAATAATTATTGCTTAAATTGTCCAGTTAAGTGCGAGGATTACTTCTATCTTCTGTCCGTCTATAACCCGCACTTCAAAATCAAACATTTCTTTCAGTCTCCCCTTTGCTTTCAAAAGAGTGGCATAAAACGTTCTCTGCATGAGTCGCACGAAAAAGACAATGTATATGAGGAATAGAACAATGTATAGCAGACAGTGCTTGGAAACAAAAATGGATCCATCTAGATACAGTGATATAAGAAAAATTCAAGCTAAAGTAAACACTGCTTTCCCTCCCCTTCTTTAAGTGAAAAGGATTAGTACATTGCACTGTCAGAGATTCCCAACAATGAAAAGAGGTGGATGATCCTATCGCCCTGAGATGGTGTTGGCTGACTTCAACCTCCCCACTGATTTAAGCCTGCATGTACTGTAGTACTGTAATACTCTTTGAGTTATACCTGGTATTGTTATTTTTTCGCGAAACAATTTTCTTCTTCTTCTTTCTTTTTTTTAATTTAAACATATTAACCATTGTTTGCCCCAAAAGCACCTTGGCTTATCAAGGGGACTCACAATAATACAGTAATCAGGCTTACACTCATTTTACCCACACCATTAATTAAAAAAAGGAACTGTTTACATAGACACCAGAGCTATGAGGAGCCCAAGGGAATGGTCATACGAGCAACACATGTGTAAGACTTGGGGTTTGCAAATTGTAAAAAGTTCTACATGACTCCAGCCTTGGGATCTGTCAAGTTACAGGTCAGATAAGAACTTCCTGACTAAGAAATAGAAAGAAGTTCTGAGGAATAAGAAGACTCCTTAGTAATGGTGGCAGGCAGGCCTCCAACTACTTGTCAAATGAACCTAAACAAAATTTCTGCATGTAAACCAAAGAAAAACAAAACGGTTTTCAAAAAGGAAAGTGAGTTTCATCTCGTTACTCCTATGTCTCAAAGACCTCCATAATTATTGTCTTTGCCCCCATCACTCACTCTCTTCCCATCTGACTCCTCTTCCATAAAGTAAGTGTCAATTAATTCATTTGCATACTGAGACACTGTTCCATTACAACTGTACTCTAATGCCTCCAGACAGGCCACTCCCTTGGCAATCTCAATCATTTCTTTGGAAGCTGGAACATTTCTTAGAGCCATCTCAACAAACTGAAGACCAGTGACAATTGTGTCTTTGTCAGGTGACTTGAGAATGTTGACAAATGCATCCATGACACATAACTCTAAAACAGTACTTAGATAACTTGGTCCTTGGTAGGAAACATTGCACACACAAATGGCGGCCTGTTGCAAGAAATAAAATTAAGTGATAATTAAGTCGCTGGTCAATAATTTGTCCAATTTTCAATACAATACAATACTTTTCAAAAAGGGGTCCAGAGGACCCCCAAATTTGAAAACCTGGATACATCTCTGCCGCATAATCATAAACCGGGGCAAAAATACCTTTGAATTTGTAGGCACTGTCCCTAAATCAACATTAATATATTTTATGTTGTAGATACCAGGAGTGCTCAGGCACATTTCAATGCCAAGACTCCTACCGTTTGTGTGCCCTTACTCTTACCCTTCTGCTCTCTTTTCTTGCACATGTGAACCTAAAACAGAAAATATACACGCTCACAGTTAAGTATATTGATAAATAGACAAATTTTGCGGTTGAAAATTAGTGATAATTAATTTACATAAGAACATTATAATGGTCACTCGCACACAAGCGACATGTTAACAACAACAAGGTTTATTGCATAAGCCTAAGTTCTTACAAGCACGTGGAGGCTATGATAATGTATTCTAATTATGCAATTAATCATGACACCTCCCTTTTTTAAAAACAAGATAAACCTGGAATGAATGATCAACCAATCATTAAGCACGAATCAGTAAATGAACTTTGCTAGAATGTTTGCATTGTTTACTGTAAAAGAACAGTTCAGTTCATAACATAGTCCTTGTATCTTGCTGGCAATCTCATAATACGGCCACTGGAGGTACACTTTGCTTGTGTTGGCAGAGGGCTGCTTTCATTGGCAGCAGGCAGGACCGATTTAGCATTACTAACGGGAACTGCGGGTGTGGCAGAGACAGGCGGTATTACCGCTTCATCTAGGGGTGGTCCCGTACTCACTACTGGGGGCTCATTTGTCAGGAACAAATGTCGACGATTGCGACGGTAGGCAGTGCCGTCAGGTGTTGAGACTACATAGGATCTAGGAGCTGCATGCTGGGCAGTAACAGTTGCTGGCTCCCAGGTCTTTCCCATTCGTATACGCACTGTTGCATGTGGCTTGATTTCAGGTAACCGCTTTACACTGTGATCGTAGTACATCTTCTGCTTATCCCTACGCTCCTTGAGCTTGTCATAGGCATTGTGAACCACTTGAGGCTTCAAGAGGGATACAGTAGAAGGCAACTTGGACTTCAACATGCGACTCATCAGCAATTGTGCAGGGGAATCCTTTAGTCCTGAGACTGGAGTGTTCGTGTACTCCAGGAGAGCTATGTACGGGTCATTTTCATCTTCAAATGCTTTCCTAAGCAGCTTCTTGATGGTTTGTATCGCTCTTTCACTCATCCCATTTGACTGTGGGTATCTGGGACTCGAGGTGGTGACTTCAAATCCCCAATCCTTTGCAAAATGATGGAATTCCTTGCTTGAAAAATGCATGTTATCGGCAGTAACTTCATCTGGAATTGCATGCCGGGTATACATAGATTTCATACCAGTTATATCAGAACCAGCTGTCTTGTCTCTGAGGAGACAAAGTTCAGGGTACTTAGGATAATAATCAACAACAAGTAAATACGACTTAGAGTTCAGTTCAAATATGTCTGCACCTACAATTGTAGCTTCTGCCATGGCCTCTGAGGGACCTCATGGGGTAATAAGGGCTCCTTTTGATTCTCTCTTTGGTACTCAAGAAACATACAGAGCACTTGGAGATCATCCTTTCAATTGCAGTAGACATACCTGGCCAATAAACGACAGCTCTAGCCCTTGACATGCATTTCTCCATACCAAGGTGACTCTCATGTATGCAGTTTAGAACATCCTGTCTCATCTCTTGAGGGATTATGAGCTTCTCACCAAGGAATAACAGACCTTCAGCTTCATGAATTTCAGCTCGCAAATTCCTGTAGTAGGCAACGGATGCAGGTAATTTGCTTTTGTGGGATGGCCAACCATTCCTTACAACTTTACTTAACATCTGAAGGATTTCATCTTGGGCTGTTGCTGCTTTCCTTTGGGCAAGCTTCTCTTTAGTCATAGGAAGACGTTCCACGAGGCTGTGAACGATTACTTCCATGTCATCACTTAATTCTTGCTACGAGGGTGGTTCATCCAAGTAAGCTCTTGATAGTGTATCTGCAACATACATGTACTTGCCGGGGACATAGGTGATGTTAACTTCGTACTTCTGCAGTCTGAGAAGCAGACATTGGAGCCTTGGGGATACTTTGGTCAGCGGCTTCGTGTTAACAGACACTAAAGGCTTATGGTCTGACTCCACATCCACTGGCCGCTCATAAACATAATGGTTAAATCTCTCGCAGCCAAATACGACTGCAAGAAGTTCTTTCTCTATTTGAGCGTAATACTCCTCCGCTTGGGTGAGGGAACGAGAAGCATAAGCGATTGGGTGTCCACCTTGGAGGACACATGCCCCAAGACCAGACTTACAGGCATCCACTTGCAATTTGACTGGCTTAGTGGGGTCATAGAATTTCAGAACAGGCTGACTAGAGAGGATTTGCTTCAGACGCTCCACTGCTTGAGTATGCTCATACGACCAGATCCACATAACATCTTTGTTTAGCAGATTTCGCAAGGGTGCAGTAATTTCTGACTGATTAGGAATAAACTGGGAGAAATAATTCACCATCCCTAAGAACCTCTGCAACTCTTCTTTGCTCTGAGGCAAGGGCAACAGTGTGATAGCACGCACTTTCTCAAAATCAGGTTTCAGTCCTGATTCAGAAACAAAGTTTCCCATGTACTTGACTTCACTAATTTTCTATTGCAGCTTTGCAGAGTTGAACTTAACATTTGCTTGTCGAGCTCTTTCAAGAAGCTTAAGCATAGTTTCATCATGTTGAAACAAAAGCAAACGCCATATAACTTGTTCTTCAAAAACAAACCGAACAGAGGCAAGCCGCATGTTTTTAGGTGGAATATTGCACAAATTCTTACCTTTTTGGACTCCATTTTAACCCTGCCTTCAGGCAATCCCGCCATTTTTTAACCATTTGACCTTTTCTCTCTCAGTCCTTCTCCGCTGAAAATGTCAAAAAGCCCAACCATGGAGGGAGACCTGGGTCAATCAAAGCTGAGTAGCCCCTGTCACGGGCAAGGCTTTGATGTCAATAGCCCGTGTGTGCCTGCCCTCCACCCACTGGGGCAAAACATTGATAGGCGCCTTAGTCACAAAAGTGAATTACACAGGCACAATTTCCATCCATGATAAAGTGACAATAATTATTGCTTAAATTGTCCAGTTAAGTGCGAGGATTACTTCTATCTTCTGTCCGTCTATAACCCGCACTTCAATTTCATTCAGTCTCTCCTTTGCTTTCAAAAGAGTGGCATAAAACGTTCTCTGCATGAGTCGCAGGAAAAAGACAATGTATATGAGAAATAAAACAATGTATAGCAGACAGTGCTTCCAAACAAAAATGAATCCATCTAGATACAGATATAAGAAAAATTCAAGCTAAAGTAAACACTGCTTTCCCTCCCCTTCTTTAGGTGAAAAGGAAAGTACATTGCACTGTCAGAGGTTCCCAACAATGAAAAGAGGTGGATGATCCTATCGCCCTGAGATGGTGTTGGCTGAGTTCAACCTCCCCACTGATTTAAGCCTGCATGTACTGTAGTCCTGTAATACTCTTTGAGTTATACCTGGTATTATTTTTTCGCGGAACAATTTTCTTCTTCTTTTTTTTTAATTTAAACATATTAACCATTGTTTGCCCCAAACGCACCTTGGCTTATCAAGGGGACTCACAATAATACAGTAATCAGGCTTACACTCAATGAAATTTACATTTTATCCACACCATTAATTAAAAAAAGAACTGTTTACATAGACACCAGAGCTATGAGGAGCCCAAGGGAATGGTCATACGAGCAACACATGTGTAAGACTTGGGGTTTGCAAATTGTAAAAAGTTCTACATGACTCCAGCCTTGGGATCTGTCAAGTTACAGGTCAGATAAGAACTTCCTGACTAAGAAATAGAAAGAAGTTCTGAGGAATAAGAAGACTCCTTAGTAATGGTTGCAAGCAGGCCTCCAACTACTTCTCAAATGAACCTAAACAAAAATTTCTGCATGTAAACCAAAGAAAAACAAAACAGTTTTCAAAAAGGAAAGTGAGTTTCATCTCGTTACTCCTATGTCTCAAAGACGGGCATAATTATTGCCTTCGTCTCCATCACTCACTCTCTCCCCATCTGACTCTTCTTCCATAAAGTAAGTGTCAATTAATTCATTTGCATACTGAGACTCTGTTCCATTACAACTGTACTCTAATGCCTCCAGACAGGCCACTCCCTTGGAATCTCAAACATTTCTTTGGAAGCTGGAACACTTCTTAGAGCCATCTCAACAAACTGAAGACCAGTGACAATTGTGTCTTGGTCAGGTGACTTGAGAATGTTGACAAATGCATCCATGACACATAACTCTAAAACAGTACTTAGCTAACTTGGTGCATTATAGGAAACATTGCACACACAAATAGCGACCTGTTGCAAGAAATAAAATTAAGTGATAATTAAGTCACTGGTCAATAATTTGTCTAGTGTTCAATACAATACAATACAATACTAACTTTATTGACACTCGCTCTACAGGGCTTTTCAGTGACAATATACTAATTACAAATAAATTTTACAACAAATAAATAGATAAGCAAATAAGCTACAATTTAAAAGGCCTTAATTAAAAAGAAAATGCATAAATGTATGTACAGCAGGATAGTTTAGAAATAATATTGTATTTCATTTTATTTTATTTTATTTTATTTTAGCTCTTTCTAGCCTCGCAACAACAAGCAAATTTCAAAGTAATATTTGCTTCAAAATGAAGGCAGTAGGTCTCATTAACATAAATACAAAAGAACGTAACTAGGTGGTTGCCATTTATATGAAAGTGGTCTATGTCCAGTCTTAGATCCAAGACCTGTTTCTTGTCAAGAACACCGAGAAGAAGATGCGTACTAACTACTTTTTCACATCAGTCATCTAACCTAGACTTCGTAACAATGGAGTCACTACTTGGCTGTTATGGGGTGATTGCTGAGCAAGGGAATTCAAAAAAGGATCAAGAATGGTAATGATGCCACTTGAGACAAATACTGGAACACAGTCAGGCTTCGCTGTTAAGTATAAAAGCACCCACGCAACTTCTCCAGCAACATCTACCAGGTGCTTTTCTGGGGTGAGTAAGCTGAGAATAGAAGACACTATTCCTGCATTCAGCATCTCTTCAGCGACAACTTGTTCTCCTCGTGCAAGATTGGATAAGGCAAATGCTGCTGAGTATACTACTGTTGAAACAGGGGACTGAAACAACAAGACAATAAAATAACAAATAACTTCATAATAAGCTGCATAGCTTTTATTATCATTTTGCTAAAATAAAGGCTGTCTGTCTGCCTGTCTGTAGATCGCCCTGCATTTGTTGCTGAAAAAAAATGCGAAGAAAATGAAAAAAAAAGCAGAAAATGAAGAAACCTGTTGGTCTCTTTGTTTGTTTCTTCAAAGTTCAACAACACGCGAACCAATTTGTCCATAGTATAGACTTTGATCATGCGACAATAACTGCAGACAAGGCTTGTAATTTTCACGAGAGACATTTTCTTGAGGCCTGGTATTCGCAAAGACAGCAACGAGGGAAACGAACATAATGACATCCCGGATGTTACAAATCCCTTGTGTGATCACGCATAGCGGTCATTTGTTATGTTTTTGCTGGCGTAGAACGCGCAGAACTGTAAAACGTTAGAAAGCCGTCACGCAGTTGGCCTTTTTAAAAAACCCATGAAGGCCGAAGTTGTGTGGTCGAAACATCTTTGTAGTTTTATTAACATTGTTTCCAATGTTAACAAGAGTCAGTGTCAAGAACAAATTTTATTTTCTGATGTCCATCCCTGACTGCAATTTTAGTATTCAGGGGAACCCAACGTCAACTTTCGGAAAACATCTGTTCGGAATACGATTTGAGATCTAGAATTTTTGGAACATTTGTTGTAGAATTTCTTCCTTGCCTGCCTCTCCTAGGATTTTCGAACATCTGAAAAATGGTAGACTTGCCCATTTTTAACGGATTGTTACCCTAAAAAGGTCACCTAGAATTTTCGGGAGACTTTTTTGTGGCTGAAATTTTCGAAAAGGTAAGTTTGGATCCCTATAATTTTCGGATCTCTAGACTTTCAGCTAGGAAGTCCGAACAGATGAAAAAATGTAGGGGATAAAAATATGCCTATATCTACGTTTAAATACTAAAATAAGTGAAACAATGCTATGTTTAAGTGGTTTTGAACTACTGGAAGAGGAAATATATGTTTAGTATCGGGATGATTGTGGATGGTAGGTGAGGGTGAATGGAATTCTGTTAGTTTCTTCATTCTGTGACGTTTGTAGTGTGGTTTCTCGATTGATTTCTTGGGCACAATGTTTGCCTGTGGTGACAGTGGAGTCAGGGCGGCCACATTTTTTGAAAAACTGGCACATTTCCTCGCACTTGCTGGTAGGCTTCCTGGTCCTGATTCAGAAACAGTGTTTCCCATGTACTTGACTTCACTAACTTTGTATTGCAGCTTTGCAGAGTTGAACTTAACATTTGCTTGTCGAGCTCTTTCCAGAAGTTTAAGCATAGTTTCATCGTGTTCCTTCTCATCTGTAGCTCCAACAGTGATGTCATCAAATATGACCTCCACACCATCAATATCTCCAAACCGGGCTTCATTCTTCTTTTGGAACACCTCTGGTGCTGAACGTGTGCCGAATGGCATACGCTTAAACCGATAGCGGCCAAAGGGGGTATTGTACGTACAGAGGTGGGAATTTCTTCATCTAAGCGCACCTGCCAGAAACCATCTTTTTCATCTACAATGGAGAAAACTTTCTTGCCACTGAGGTGACTTGCAATGTCCTCTGCTGTGGGTATCCTGTGATGCTCTCTCCGAATAGCCTTGTTAAGATCTCTTGGATCCAAGAACAGTCTCAAAGAACCATCACGCTTTTCAACAATGACTAAGCTGTTAACCCAAGGGGTGGGGCTGTCAACTTTCTGGACAACATCTTTCTCCTCCAACTCTTGAAGTTTCGCTTTAAGTTTATCAAGTGCGGGTGAATGACGGGCTGAACTGAGTCATCCAGCTCAATGTGGTACTCGCCTTTCATGCAGCCTAACCCACTGAACACATCAGCAAACGTATCAACAATTTCTTTTTTGGGCGATGGGTCTGGGCAACACTTTCTACTCTTTTCACCAGATTTAATTTTGAACACGCCGAGAGTCCCAAAATGGTGGTGAATTAACAGCAGCAACGAAAAATGGAAGGCTTTCCTTTAATCCTTGAGCTTCAGAAGCCAGGGTGATCTTCCCTTCGGGTTTTACCTTGAAATCTCCATACGAGGAAAGAACAACACTGGTATCCATTAAAGGAGACTTGTGCTGGAGTTCGGAGTAAACACTGAGTGTCAAAACATTCGCTTTGGCGCCAGTATCCAGCTTGAATTTAACAGAAGATCCGCCAACAGTTACGGTGGAGAACCAAGCTAAATCATTAGTCACACCGGTGACTGTTCCGATAAAGAATTCTTCGGTTGGACTTCGCACTGTCGACCAATGGCGCCGTCTAGGCTCGGAGTCACAGTGTGTACTCGAGAATTCTTTTGTGGGCACATGTTAGCGTAGTGATGTTTCCCTTTGCAAATGTGACAGTGTCTTCCAAACGCTGGACACGATCGCGGGTAGTGCTTTGTTCCACAATTCTTGCAGTTAAATTGCTGCAGCTGGCGCGATGTTTTGCTAGTAGCGAGCGCTGGCTTAGTTGGTTTGTTTCTTGGTTTTATCGCGTGAACGGGTACCTTCTCCAATGTCTGGAGTTCCTTTAGTTGTTTAGCGCTAGCTTCTGCCGCTCTGCAAAGACCCGCCGCTTTCTGAAGGGTAAGATCAGACGATTCACGATGCAATCTCTCTTTAAGACGAGTGACACTTACACCAAATACAATTCGATCTCGAATCAGGCTATCTTGCTGGTCACCAAATTCACATGACTTCGCACGAGTCTTCAATTCGGTGACAAACTGATCGATAGATTCGCTGTCTTTTTGTTTACATTCCCAAAACTTGTATCTTTCGAACACAGTGTTCTTTCTCGGATTGAAATAATCTTCAAACTTTTTCTTTAGGTGAGCAATCTTGTTAGGATCTTCACCAGTTGCGAATAGGAACGTATTGTATATTTCGAGCGCTTCTTCACCGACTGTGAGCAGCAGAATGGCGCACTGCACCTTTTCATTTTCTTCGATCTTTCCCGACGCCGTCAAGTAAAGGTCAAAGCGTTGGACCCATCTCCTCCAATTCTCGGAAAGATTTCCTTCAAGCACTAGAGCTCCTGGAGGCTTGAAAACTTCCATGTTTTATTCTGACACCATATAATGTTCACTCGCACACAAGCGACATGTTAAGAACAACAAGGTTTATTGCATAAGCCTAAGTTCTTACAAGCACGAGGAGGCTATGATAATGTATTCTAATTATGCAATTAATCATGACAAACATGAGCTACTACTTTACACCTCTTGCACTAGAAACAGCACTTCCTTTGCCAACTGGTAAAGCTCTGGATTGCCTGGATGAATGCCACTCCTGTTGTAGGCATTTTTTATTATAGGTTAGCATGATTTCTCTTCGCTCCTAATATTGAACAAGGGAATTAATACATGCGTGAGGTTTTTGTTTGTAAGGTAAAACTTCCATTAATTTCTCATAAATTTTAACTACAAAGTGAAACAAAAGCAAACGCCATGTAACTTGTTCTGCAAAAACAAACCGAAAAGAGGCAAGCCGCATGTTTTTAGGTGGAATATTGCACAAATTCTTACCTTTTTGGACTCCATTTTAACCCTGCCTTCAGGCAATCCCGCCATTTTTTGACCATTTGACCTTCTCTCTCTCAGTCCTTCTCCGCTGAAAATGTCAAAAAGCCCAACCATGGAAGGAGACCTGGGTCAATCAAAGCTGAGTAGCCTCTGTCACGGGCAAGGCTTTGATGTCAATAGCCCGTGTGTGCCTGCCCTCCACCCACTGGGGCAAAACATTGATAGGCGCCTCAGTCACAAAAGTGAATTATACAGGCACAATTTCCATCCATGAAAAAGTGACAGTAATTATTGCTTAAATTGTCCAGTTAAGTGCGAGGATTACTTCTATCTTCTGTCCGTCTATAACCCGCACTTCAAAAAACAAACATTTCTTTCAGTCTCTCCTTTGCTTTCAAAAGAGTAGCATAAAACGTTCTCTGCATGAGTCGCACGAAAAAGACAATGTATATGAGAAATAAAACAATGTATAGCAGACAATGCTTGTAAACAAAAATGAATCCATCTAGATACAGTGATATAAGAAAAATTCAAGCTAAAGTAAACACTGCTTTCCCTCCCCTTCTTTAAGTGAAAAGGAAAGTGCATTGCACTGTCAGAGATTCCCAACAATGAAAAGAGGTGGATGATCCTATCGCTCTGAGATGGTGTTGGCTGAGTTCAACCAATCAGCCCAAGGGAATGGTCATACGAGCAACACATGTGTAAGACACGAGGTTTGCAAATTGTAAAAAGTTCTACATGACTCCAGCCTTGGGATCTGTCAAGTTACAGGTCAGATAAGAACTTCCTGACTAAGAAATAGAAAGAAGTTCTGAGGAATAAGGGACTCCTTAGTAATGGTTGCAAGCAGGCCTCCAACTACTTCTCAAATGAACCTAAACAAAAATTTCTGCATGTAAACCAAAGAAAAACAAAACGGTTTTCAAAAAGGAAAGTGAGTTTCATCTCGTTACTCCTATGTCTCAAAGACGGGCATAATTATTGCCTTCGTCTCCATCACTCACTCTCTCCCCATCTGACTCTTCTTGAATAAAGTAAGTGTCAATTAATTCATTTGCATACTGAGACACTGTTCCATTACAACTGTACTCTAATGCCTCCAGACAGGCCACTCCCTTGGCAATCTCAAACATTTCTTTGGAAGCTGGAACACTTCTTAGAGCCATCTCAACAAACGGAAGACCAGTGACAATTGTGTCTTGGTCAGGTGACATGAGAATGTTGACAAATGCATCCATGACACATAACTCTAAAACAGTACTTAGATAACTTGGTGCATGGTAGGAAACATTGCACACACAAATAGCGACCTGTTGCAAGAAATAAAATTAAGTGATAATTAAGTCACTGGTCAATAATTTGTCCAGCGTTCAATATAATACAATACTAACTTTATTGACACTCGCCCTACAGGGCTTTTCAGTGACAATATATTAATCACAAATAGATTTACAACAAATAAATAGATAAGCAAATAAGCTACAATTTAAAAGGCCTTAATTAAAAAGAAAATGCATAAATGTATGTACGGCAGGATAGTTTAGAAATAATATTGTATTTCATTTTATTTTATTTTATTTTATTTTAGCTCTTTCTAGCCTCGCAACAACAAGCAAATTTCAAAGTAATATTTGCTTCAAAATGAAGGCAGTAGGTCTCATTAACATAAATACAAAAGAATGTAACTAGGTGGTTGCCATTTATATGAAAGTGGTCTATGTCTAGTCTTAGACCCAAGACCTGTTTCTTGTCAAGAACACTGAGAAGAAGATGAGTACTAACTACTTTTTCACATCAGTCATCTAACCTAGACTTCGTAACAATGGAGTCACTACTTGGCTGTTATGGGGTGATTGCTGAGCAAGGGAATTCAAAAAAGGATCAAGAATGGTAATGATGCCACTTGAGACAAATACTGGAACACAGTCAGGCTTCGCTGTGAAGTATGAAAGCACCCAAGCAACTTCTCCAGCAACATCTACCAGGTGTTTTTCTGGGGTGAGTAAGCTGAGAATAGAAGACACTATTCCGGCATTCAGCATATCCTCAGCAACAACTTGTTTTCCTCGTGCAAGATTGGATAAAAGCAAATGCTGCTGACTATACTACTGTTGAAACAGGGGACTGAAACAACAAGACAATAAAATAACAAATAACTTCACTTTAGAATAAGCTGCATAGCTTTTATTGTCATCGTGCTAAAATAAAGGCTGTCTGTCTGCCTGTCTGTAGATCGCCCTGCATTTGTTGCTGAAAAAAAATGCAAAAAAATGAAAAAAAAAAGCAGAAAATGAAGAAACCTGTTGGTTTCTTTGTTTCTTTCTTCAAAGTTCAACAACACGCGAACCAATTTGTCCATAGTATAGACTTTGATCATGCGACAATAACTGCAGACAAGGCTTGCAATTTTCACGAGAGACATTTTCTTGAGGCCTGGTATTCGCAAAGACAGCAACGAGGGAAATGAACATGATGACATGCCGGATGTTACAAATCCCTTGTGTGATCACGCATAGCGGTCATTTGTTATGTTTTTGCTGGCGTAGAACGCGCAGAACTGTAAAACGTTAGAAAGCCGTCACGCAGTTGGCCTTTTTAAAAAACCCATGAAGGCCGAAGTTGTGTGGTCGAAACATCTTTGTAGTTTTATTAACATTGTTTCCAATGTTAACAAGAGTCAGTGTCAAGAACAAATTTTATTTTCTGATGTCCATCCCTGACTGCAATTTTAGTATTCAGGGGCACCCAACGTCAACTTTCGGAAAACATCTGTTCGGAATACGATTTGAGATCTAGAATTTTCGGAACATTTGTTGTAGAATTTCTTCCTTGCCTGCCTCTCCTAGGATTTTCGAACATCTGAAAAATGGTAGACTTGCCCATTTTTAACGGATTGTTACCCTAAAAAGGTCACCTAGAATTTTCGGGAGACTTTTTTGTGGCTGAAATTTTCGAAAAGGTAAGTTTGGATCCCTATAATTTTCGGATCTCTAGACTTTCAGCTAGGAAGTCCGAACAGATGAAAAAATGTAGGGGATAAAAATATGCCTATATCTACGGTTTAAATACTAAAATAAGTGAAACAATGCTATGTTTAAGTGGTTTTGAACTACTGGAAGAGGAAATATATGTTTAGTCTCGGGATGATTGTGGATGGTAGGTGAGGGTGAATGGAATTCTGTTAGTTTCTTCATTCTGTGACGTTTGTAGTGTGGTTTCTCGATTGATTTCTTGGGCACAATGTTTGCCTGTGGTGACAGTGGAGTCAGGGCGGCCACATTTTTTGAAAAACTGGCACATTTCCTCGCACTTGC
Organism: Montipora capricornis; assembly: GCF_036669925.1. NCBI lineage: Eukaryota > Metazoa > Cnidaria > Anthozoa > Scleractinia > Acroporidae > Montipora > Montipora capricornis. The sequence continues at coordinate 34,498,369 of NC_090890.1, read as the reverse complement.
TGGTAGGCTTCCTGGTCCTGATTCAGAAACAGTGTTTCCCATGTACTTGACTTCACTAACTTTGTATTGCAGCTTTGCAGAGTTGAACTTAACATTTGCTTGTCGAGCTCTTTCCAGAAGTTTAAGCATAGTTTCATCGTGTTCCTTCTCATCTGTAGCTCCAACAGTGATGTCATCAAATATGACCTCCACACCATCAATATCTCCAAACCGGGCTTCATTCTTCTTTTGGAACACCTCTGGTGCTGAACGTGTGCCGAATGGCATACGCTTAAACCGATAGCGGCCAAAGGGGGTATTGTACGTACAGAGGTGGGAATTTCTTCATCTAAGCGCACCTGCCAGAAACCATCTTTTTCATCTACAATGGAGAAAACTTTCTTGCCACTGAGGTGACTTGCAATGTCCTCTGCTGTGGGTATCCTGTGATGCTCTCTCCGAATAGCCTTGTTAAGATCTCTTGGATCCAAGAACAGTCTCAAAGAACCATCACGCTTTTCAACAATGACTAAGCTGTTAACCCAAGGGGTGGGGCTGTCAACTTTCTGGACAACATCTTTCTCCTCCAACTCTTGAAGTTTCGCTTTAAGTTTATCAAGTGCGGGTGAATGACGGGCTGAACTGAGTCATCCAGCTCAATGTGGTACTCGCCTTTCATGCAGCCTAACCCACTGAACACATCAGCAAACTTATCAACAATTTTTTTTTTGTGCGAGGGGCCTGGGCAACACTTTCTACTCTTTTCACCAGATTTAATTTTGAACACGCCGAGAGTCCCAAAAATGGTGGTGAATTAACAGCAGCAACGAAAAATGGAAGGCTTTCCTTTAATCCTTGAGCTTCAGAAGCCAGGGTGATCTTCCCTTCGGGTTTTACCTTGAAATCTCCATACGAGGAAAGAACAACACTGGTATCCATTAAAGGAGACTTGTGCTGGAGTTCGGAGTAAACACTGAGTGTCAAAACATTCGCTTTGGCGCCAGTATCCAGCTTGAATTTAACAGAAGATCCGCCGACAGTTACGGTGGAGAACCAAGCTAAATCATTAGTCACACCGGTGACTGTTCCGATAAAGAATTCTTCGGTTGGACTTCGCACTGTCGACCAATGGCGCCGTCTAGGCTCGGAGTCACAGTGTGTACTCGAGAATTCTTTTGTGGGCACATGTTAGCGTAGTGATGTTTCCCTTTGCAAATGTGACAGTGTCTTCCAAACGCTGGACACGATCGCGGGTAGTGCTTTGTTCCACAATTCTTGCAGTTAAATTGCTGCAGCTGGCGCGATGTTTTGCTAGTAGCGAGCGCTGGCTTAGTTGGTTTGTTTCTTGGTTTTATCGCGTGAACGGGTACCTTCTCCAATGTCTGGAGTTCCTTTAGTTGTTTAGCGCTAGCTTCTGCCGCTCTGCAAAGACCCGCCGCTTTCTGAAGGGTAAGATCAGACGATTCACGATGCAATCTCTCTTTAAGACGAGTGACACTTACACCAAATACAATTCGATCTCGAATCAGGCTATCTTGCTGGTCACCAAATTCACATGACTTCGCACGAGTCTTCAATTCGGTGACAAACTGATCGATAGATTCGCTGTCTTTTTGTTTACATTCCCAAAACTTGTATCTTTCGAACACAGTGTTCTTTCTCGGATTGAAATAATCTTCAAACTTTTTCTTTAGGTGAGCAATCTTGTTAGGATCTTCACCAGTTGCGAATAGGAACGTATTGTATATTTCGAGCGCTTCTTCACCGACTGTGAGCAGCAGAATGGCGCACTGCACCTTTTCATTTTCTTCGATCTTTCCCGACGCCGTCAAGTAAAGGTCAAAGCGTTGGACCCATCTCCTCCAATTCTCGGAAAGATTTCCTTCAAGCACTAGAGCTCCTGGAGGCTTGAAAACTTCCATGTTTTATTCTGACACCATATAATGTTCACTCGCACACAAGCGACATGTTAAGAACAACAAGGTTTATTGCATAAGCCTAAGTTCTTACAAGCACGAGGAGGCTATGATAATGTATTCTAATTATGCAATTAATCATGACAAACATGAGCTACTACTTTACACCTCTTGCACTAGAAACAGCACTTCCTTTGCCAACTGGTAAAGCTCTGGATTGCCTGGATGAATGCCACTCCTGTTGTAGGCATTTTTTATTATAGGTTAGCATGATTTCTCTTCGCTCCTAATATTGAACAAGGGAATTAATACATGCGTGAGGTTTTTGTTTGTAAGGTAAAACTTCCATTAATTTCTCATAAATTTTAACTACAAAGTGAAACAAAAGCAAACGCCATGTAACTTGTTCTGCAAAAACAAACCGAAAAGAGGCAAGCCGCATGTTTTTAGGTGGAATATTGCACAAATTCTTACCTTTTTGGACTCCATTTTAACCCTGCCTTCAGGCAATCCCGCCATTTTTTGACCATTTGACCTTCTCTCTCTCAGTCCTTCTCCGCTGAAAATGTCAAAAAGCCCAACCATGGAAGGAGACCTGGGTCAATCAAAGCTGAGTAGCCTCTGTCACGGGCAAGGCTTTGATGTCAATAGCCCGTGTGTGCCTGCCCTCCACCCACTGGGGCAAAACATTGATAGGCGCCTCAGTCACAAAAGTGAATTATACAGGCACAATTTCCATCCATGAAAAAGTGACAGTAATTATTGCTTAAATTGTCCAGTTAAGTGCGAGGATTACTTCTATCTTCTGTCCGTCTATAACCCGCACTTCAAAAAACAAACATTTCTTTCAGTCTCTCCTTTGCTTTCAAAAGAGTAGCATAAAACGTTCTCTGCATGAGTCGCACGAAAAAGACAATGTATATGAGAAATAAAACAATGTATAGCAGACAATGCTTGTAAACAAAAATGAATCCATCTAGATACAGTGATATAAGAAAAATTCAAGCTAAAGTAAACACTGCTTTCCCTCCCCTTCTTTAAGTGAAAAGGAAAGTGCATTGCACTGTCAGAGATTCCCAACAATGAAAAGAGGTGGATGATCCTATCGCTCTGAGATGGTGTTGGCTGAGTTCAACCAATCAGCCCAAGGGAATGGTCATACGAGCAACACATGTGTAAGACACGAGGTTTGCAAATTGTAAAAAGTTCTACATGACTCCAGCCTTGGGATCTGTCAAGTTACAGGTCAGATAAGAACTTCCTGACTAAGAAATAGAAAGAAGTTCTGAGGAATAAGGGACTCCTTAGTAATGGTTGCAAGCAGGCCTCCAACTACTTCTCAAATGAACCTAAACAAAAATTTCTGCATGTAAACCAAAGAAAAACAAAACGGTTTTCAAAAAGGAAAGTGAGTTTCATCTCGTTACTCCTATGTCTCAAAGACGGGCATAATTATTGCCTTCGTCTCCATCACTCACTCTCTCCCCATCTGACTCTTCTTGAATAAAGTAAGTGTCAATTAATTCATTTGCATACTGAGACACTGTTCCATTACAACTGTACTCTAATGCCTCCAGACAGGCCACTCCCTTGGCAATCTCAAACATTTCTTTGGAAGCTGGAACACTTCTTAGAGCCATCTCAACAAACGGAAGACCAGTGACAATTGTGTCTTGGTCAGGTGACATGAGAATGTTGACAAATGCATCCATGACACATAACTCTAAAACAGTACTTAGATAACTTGGTGCATGGTAGGAAACATTGCACACACAAATAGCGACCTGTTGCAAGAAATAAAATTAAGTGATAATTAAGTCACTGGTCAATAATTTGTCCAGCGTTCAATATAATACAATACTAACTTTATTGACACTCGCCCTACAGGGCTTTTCAGTGACAATATATTAATCACAAATAGATTTACAACAAATAAATAGATAAGCAAATAAGCTACAATTTAAAAGGCCTTAATTAAAAAGAAAATGCATAAATGTATGTACGGCAGGATAGTTTAGAAATAATATTGTATTTCATTTTATTTTATTTTATTTTATTTTAGCTCTTTCTAGCCTCGCAACAACAAGCAAATTTCAAAGTAATATTTGCTTCAAAATGAAGGCAGTAGGTCTCATTAACATAAATACAAAAGAATGTAACTAGGTGGTTGCCATTTATATGAAAGTGGTCTATGTCTAGTCTTAGACCCAAGACCTGTTTCTTGTCAAGAACACTGAGAAGAAGATGAGTACTAACTACTTTTTCACATTAGTCATCTAACCTAGACTTCGTAACAATGGAGTCACTACTTGGCTGTTATGGGGTGATTGCTGAGCAAGGGAATTCAAAAAAGGATCAAGAATGGTAATGATGCCACTTGAGACAAATACTGGAACACAGTCAGGCTTCGCTGTGAAGTATGAAAGCACCCAAGCAACTTCTCCAGCAACATCTACCAGGTGTTTTTCTGGGGTGAGTAAGCTGAGAATAGAAGACACTATTCCGGCATTCAGCATATCCTCAGCAACAACTTGTTTTCCTCGTGCAAGATTGGATAAAAGCAAATGCTGCTGACTATACTACTGTTGAAACAGGGGACTGAAACAACAAGACAATAAAATAACAAATAACTTCACTTTAGAATAAGCTGCATAGCTTTTATTGTCATCGTGCTAAAATAAAGGCTGTCTGTCTGCCTGTCTGTAGATCGCCCTGCATTTGTTGCTGAAAAAAAATGCAAAAAAATGAAAAAAAAAAGCAGAAAATGAAGAAACCTGTTGGTTTCTTTGTTTCTTTCTTCAAAGTTCAACAACACGCGAACCAATTTGTCCATAGTATAGACTTTGATCATGCGACAATAACTGCAGACAAGGCTTGTAATTTTCACGAGAGACATTTTCTTGAGGCCTGGTATTCGCAAAGACAGCAACGAGGGAAATGAACATGATGACATGCCGGATGTTACAAATCCCTTGTGTGATCACGCATAGCGGTCATTTGTTATGTTTTTGCTGGCGTAGAACGCGCAGAACTGTAAAACGTTAGAAAGCCGTCACGCAGTTGGCCTTTTTAAAAAACCCATGAAGGCCGAAGTTGTGTGGTCGAAACATCTTTGTAGTTTTATTAACATTGTTTCCAATGTTAACAAGAGTCAGTGTCAAGAACAAATTTTATTTTCTGATGTCCATCCCTGACTGCAATTTTAGTATTCAGGGGCACCCAACGTCAATTTTCGGAAAACAGAATTGCCCATTTTTAACGGATTGTTACCCTAAAAGGTCACCTAGAATTTTCCGGAGACTTTTTTGTGGCTGAAACTTTCGAAAAGGTAAGTTTGGATCCCTATAATTTTCGGATCTCTAGACTTTCAGCTAGGAATTCCGAACAGATGAAAAAATTTTAGGGGATAAAAATATGCCTATATCTACAGTTTAAATACTAAAATACGTTAAACAATGGTATGTTTAAGTGGTTTTGAACTAGTGGTATAGAAAATATATGTTTAGTTTCGGGATGATTGTGGAGAAATTTGAAGTTTTTGAGAATGACATTTTTTACTGCAAGGTTTTGTGGACGGTAGGTGAGGGTGAATGGAATTCTGTTGGTTTCTTCATTGTGTGACGTTTGTAGTGTGGTTTCTCGATTGATTTCTTGGGCACAATGTTTACCTGTGGTGACAGCGGAGTCAGGGTGGCCACATTTTTTGAAGAACTGGCACATTTCCTCGCACTTGCTGGTAAAGTCAGAGTCATTACCACAGAGGCACCTTAGTCTAAGAAATTGAGAGCCGGGATGGCATCTTTTATGTATTGTAGATGCGAGGATGAATGTAGCAAGCAGATAAATTACGGTAATCCGTTGGTTTCTAGTGTATGCTTGTAGATAAGCCATTGCCGTGGACAGAAAGTTTAATGTCCAGGAGGAAGAGCAAAAAAGAATGTAACTAGGTGGTCGCCATTTACATGAAAGTGGTCTATGTCCAGTTTTAGACCCAAGACCTGTTTCTTGTCAAGAACACTGAGAAGAACATGCGTACTAACAGTCATCTAACCTAGACTTCGTAACAATGGAGTCACTACTTGGCTGTTATGGGGTGATTCCTAAGCAAGGGAATTCAAAAAGGAACAAGAATGGTAATGATGCCACTTGAGACAAATACTGGAACACAGTTAGGCTTTGCTGTTAAGTATGAAAGCACCCAAGCAACTTCTCCAGCAACATCTACCAGGTGTTTTTCTGGGGTGAGTAAGCTGAGAATAGAAGACACTATTCCGGCATTCAGCATCTCTTCAGCGACAGCTTGTTCTCCTCATGCAAGATTGGATAAAGCAAATGCTGCTGACTGTACTACTGTTGAAACAGGGGACTGAAACAACAAGACAATAAAATAACAAATAACTTCAGTTTAGAATAAGCTGCATAGCTTTTATTATCATCGTGCTAAAATAAAGGCTGTC
>NC_090890.1:34469517-34477017 GCF_036669925.1 Montipora capricornis | reverse complement strand
AAAGGGTTTAAAAAGAATCAAACCAAGGACACGCTTTTGCAGAACCAATTTTTTTTTTTCAAATTGGTCCGAGCAGCTTGGCCCCAGACAGCTATACCATAGGACAAGTAAGGCTGTAAAAGATATCGATGCTTGTTCAATAAAGTATTAGAAGGGACAAAGTGCCTTAGTCTTGCAAGTGTACTTAGTGATGTGCTGATTTTGGTAGAAATATAAGATTATGTGATATAATGCGTTCAAGATAAGTTTGAATCAATAAGAACACCAAGGTATCTGACACATTTTTTTCCTTTCTAAGGAAACAAGAGAGTTAGCACTATAATCAAAGATTTTGATGTTGAATTCGTAATCAATATGCTTTTGATAAGTTCTGAATATAACGAAATTAGATTTCATTTTTTAACATTAAGAGATAACTTGTTTGCCATAAGCCAGTTGCCGATATTCCTAAACTCCTAATTTACCACTGCTTCATGTGATCTCTAATTCTTATCAGCAAAAAGTAGGTTAGTGTCGTCAGCAAACAAATAAAAATTTAATTTGTCAGAAGAGTTACAGATATCATTCATAAACAACAAGAACAATAATGGTCCTAAAACTGATCCTTGCGAAACACCACACAGACAGCGCTAATTCTCAGAAACATGGAAACCACCCTGAGTAGTTTGATATCGATCGTTTAGATACGAGGGAAACCAGTTATTACGGGCTCCTCTGTTTCCGTAATACTCAAGTTTCTGCGGTAAGATTGAATGATTGACTGTGTCAAACGCTTTCTTTAAGACAATAAATATCCCGCAGAAAAAAAAAAGCTTCTTGTCCATATTGAGCTGAATTCTATTGACTATATGATTATCAATAAGAGCATGTTGAGTTTGCGTTTTTCAGTTCTACAAACAAACAAACAAACAAGATATGAACAATATATATCAACTTACCGGTTGTATTTTGGAATAGTTAATCCTAGCTTATCCATAACCCTTTTCATCACGTCATCGCATCGACCTAAGGGCAAAGAATTGTATGGTGGCCACGCACACAAACCAGGCCTCGGTTGTTTAAAGGCCACGTATGGCGTTGCTACGTTACTACTCGGATAAATGACAGCAACGCTATCCACCGGATAAATCAATAGCCTGCGGATAACTCAATTGCTTTTGAAGGTGCTTATCCGTTAGATAGCGCTAGCCAGTTTTTTTTTTTTCACCAACGAGGCATAATGACACTATGAACCCTAACCTGACACTATTAACTGAAAAACGACTGGCAAGTCTTCACAGAAATAAAAAAGCCCCTCAAGACCGTAGGTGAGTACAACGAAGTAAATAAAGTCTGCTAGACTTGCGAAGAGTTGTTAAAACAACATATCCAGTAAAAGTTCGTTGTCTCGAACTATAAGCAACTTCGAGTACAGGCACTTATCCCCATCCAAAAAGTACTGGAAAGAGTTGCGGAAAAGCATTAAAATATTAACATTTTCAGCTACGGTAACTAAGAAACCGTGATTGCTCATTTATTCAGTGACCGGCGACAAGACGTACTGCCTCAATAATCACAACCAGGAGAACAAAAATTTTATTTGAACGCGCCAATTGAGATTAACAAAAATGGTATATAGCTATACATGGATGTAAATGCATGCCTCTCGAAAAATATATTAAACTTCTATCCGCTTTTAAATTATCAATGGCATATGTGGCAGAGTATACGTCCTGCTTCATAGTTTCTCCCGTGAAAGGAGTTTTTGTGCATTGATGCGCCTAAGAAGGAATTCAAGAACGCTTCCATTGGCTCTTACACTCTAAACACGGACAAACTGATGGCGTAATGGGGTATTGCACTTAAAGTGCAATGTAGAGCACGACCTGTTGACCTATAGGCGGACACTCTTACAAACCGATGGCATAGTGGGTATTGCACTAAGAGTCTCTAAAAGAAAGGTGCATTTGACAGGACAACTCGGATTAATATTAATCCTAATGATTATTATAATCCAGTAATAGATTATTATAATCCATTACTGAGGTTTGAGCCGTGCCTTGATCAATTAGGATTACTATTAATCTTATGTGGGATTAATATTAATCAGATTAATATTAATCCTAATATTAGATCCAGTAATAGATTATTATAATCCATAACTGAGCTTTGAGCCGTACCTTAAACGATTAGGATTAATATTAATCTGATAAATATAATCCCACATAGCTCAAATTTGTGCAAGTCTCTCATGTTCATAGTCGCCATCGTGATATGCCGGCTCCGAACCTCGAAACAGTTAGTGTCTTTGGGATTGTCGCGATTCCTACGCAGCTGGTAGTTATTCCCTTTCTTAACAGTCCCCTTTCTTGTAAAAACACACGCCCACCGCACCGATTCGCTGGCCCAGAGGCGCTTGTTCCTTTTCATTTACTTCTAGGCTCAACATCGCTACCAGCTCTAACATATGCAAGTGATCGTGTGACTGATGTGATCAGTGTTATGTCCCGTCAGTCCCTTGTTCAGCGTGTAATGTCTGCAGTTTGTCTGTCATAGCTCTGATCTGGATTATAATAGAGGATAATATTAATCCGGATGATTAGTATTAATAATAATCTAATCCTTCCAATTTTTGCCGTGCCTTAATCTATTACTGGATTATAATAATCTATTGCTGGATTATAATAATCTATTACTGGATTATAATAATATATTACCGGATTATAATAACCATAGTATAATCTATTATTATTGTAATCCACGGATTAATATTAACCCGAGTTGTCCTGATCTGAAAGGAACGCGTACGAGTTAATTTGAAAAGCTGACTCACCACTAATTTTTAATACTGCGAGATCATCTTTAGGAGTCCACTTCAATAAAAAAAACACAAAGATAGATTAGATGTCATTCAAACACTTAAACTTTATTGCTAAAAATATTTTGTCAACGAAGGCTCGCTCATGATCAATATTTTCATTTCATCTGCACAATAGCTAAAAACGATGAAGACCATTTTGACCGGGTATTCATGCGACACAAATTAGAAATCACAGTTTTCATAGAACATGGTAAAACAGCTTACGAGCAACAAAAACCCACACAGTCAAAGCAGTATGTCGTTACTATCCAACTTTATATCTAGGAAAGGAACGACATAGTGGAGCAATGTGGCTGGTCTTGGGAAATGGTACAGTTGCATGAACAGTCCTTGACCAGGGTTGAGAATTTAAACACGCAAATCCCTCCCCCCTTCCCCCAAAAATATACATATATAATTTTGAAAATCTAATCTAATTAGTACCTGAAGATTGACTATGAACAGATTCGGTCTCCTCGTCTTAACTCTATTCATTCCCCATAAAGCACGATAGGTCTTTAACACCTTCAGAAAAATAAAACCAAGAATAAGAATAGCGTCATTAAGTTATTTCTTGGACAGACCGCTTGACATGAGTACGTTGCCGGTGCCAGACTCATATTATGAAAATTAGCACAAGCAACTGTGCAATTAAATCAATAAGAAACACTTTTTCGTCTCTCAAATAGTTCGTGCTCAGTGGTTGGCCAAGTTCTACAAAACCACAAGCTGTTTAAGTTTAAAGTTTGTGTTTTTTGTCTTGATGGTCCAGAGATGTTATAAATGTCTTGAATGACTAACTTCATTTTCAAGAGGTGAAAATTGTTAATCATTTTTCTTGACTATAAACATAGCAATTGCAGAATACCCCGTTGAAATCGAGGCCTTAGGGTAAAGTTTCTTCGGTGGCTGGATCATTGAACGAGGCAATTCCTATGTGCTGGCTACGCGTCTACGCGTGTCTACGCGTCAAACTTAAGGTTAAGCGTACCGGTGTTCGTAGTGTTTTGTCATTGAGCCTGGATCATGGAACGAGGCAATTTCTTATGTGCTGGCTACGCGCTAAGCGTGGCGACGCGTCAAAATTAAAGCTAAGAGTACCGGTGTTCGTAGTGTTTTGCGTGGAGGCTGGATCATTGAACGAGGCAATTTGTTGTTATGTACACTGCTGGCTACGCGTCTACGCGTGGCTACGCGTCAAACTTAAGGTTAAGGGTACCGGTGTTCGTAGTGTTTTGTCATTGAGGCTGGATCATGGAACGAGGCAATTTCTTATGTGCTGGCTACGCGTCTACGCGTGGCTACGCGTCAAAATTAAAGCTAAGAGTACCGGTGTTCGTAGTGTTTTGCGTGGAGGCTGGATCATTGAACGAGGCAATTTGTTGTTATGTACACTGCTGGCTACGCGTCTACGCGTGGCTACGGGTCAAACTTAAGGTTAAGGGTACCGGTGTTCGTAGTGTTTTGTCATGGAGGCTGTATCATTGAACGAGGCAATTTCTTATGTGTTGGCTACGCGTATACGCGGAGCTACGCGTCAAACTTAATTCCAATATCTTTGTGGTAAATTAAAATTACTTGAAGTTGGTGTATGAAAGCTGCTTTTTTGTGTATGAAATGATATACCGAAACGAAATAAGCGTATAAGATAAATCAAAATTATGGCATAGTACAACATGACTTTGACACATTCCTCTCAGTGGCCGGAGGAACTATACTCGTCCATACTCGTTACCAGATTTCGCTTTCCAGTTTTCTTCAGTTGACATATTCCGTGATCACCAATTTAAATGAGTAGCTACGCGTAGCCACGCGTAGCCGGCTACGCGTAAATAAGAAAAAGTCCCGGGGTATTCTGCAATTTAGCCCAACATTCGTGGTTTCACGAATTTTGCAAGCCTCCCACGGAAGCATTGTTAAAAAAATAGTTTAAAAGAATAATAAAAAATGTTTTCACATGCACAACACCTTTAAACTGGATCCTAAACACAGTATACAATCAGCCACTTTAGCAGTTTCCAGGGCTCCTTCCCAGTTTAATGGCCATCTTAGATTTCCTTTCTCTCCAAAATGAACTATGCTGTCTCGCAGTTGAGAACCACATTTATGGCAAAATCGATTTGTTAAATGTCTCCTTAGACAGGTGTTCTCTGTCACATCAAATAGACGATAGTACACCTCATCATTTTCTTCACATTCTGTGCATACCTATAAAAAGTACCATAGATACCATATAACATATACCATACAGTGTGGATCTATATAGCATTTGAAGTAATGTGGAAAAACACGACTCATAGGTTACTTTACCTTCTTCACACTTGGTCAAAGGAACATGTATTACACTTTTAATGAATTACATTACCAATTTTCTCACAAGTAACACACCTCAACAAACATATTACCATGGACCTCTGAGAGCGCCTGAGGTGGAAGTCCACTTCTTACATGAAGTCCATCACAATTCTGTGAAACCACATGTTTAACCTATGGTAGCAAAGAAAAAGAAATCCCTCTCCAAGTTATTCAGTGTGAATTAATTCAAGGAGTTTTGCAAAAGCTGCATCTGAGCACAAACAGACAAATGGAATTGAATACAAGTCATTTTTTTTCCTTATACTCTTGATTTCAAGTTACCTTTGGCAGATACACTTTTTTAGATATGAAGTTTCATTATTACATGTATGTGAACTGTGGAAAAGAGTGATATGAAAGGTGGAAAGATCATAGCAGTTACACCGTAGTTGCAAAGGAAGTCCCTCTCCCACCCCCCCCCCCCCAAAAGAAAATCATTTTATTCACCTACTGTAGTATTGTCAGGATGATTTTTGTTCCCAAAAATTTCTTTCCTTGATTCCTTACACAGAATTTTTGGTTTCGTCTAATGTAAGCATCCCAACACTTTCAGAAATACGAATTAAGCTCCAAGATTACCAACTTGACAAAAATATAAATTTAGCATAAGGAAGAATAGACATTGTTCATCATTAAACTTTTACTGGAACTATACATACAAAACATTCTAACAACCATTAGTATCACCCAACTAGTGGACTAACATAAATCCTGCATTTTAATTGGCTACGCTGCTACAGGACTATTAGTAATAGTCCTCAAATAGCAAAAAGCGTGACACTTTATTTCGTTTTATTCCCAAACAAATATTTCTTCAACTAGCATTTGCCAACTCTATTATTGCCTTTTCTGTCCAACTAGTTGGGTAATACTAAAACAATTAGAGCCTTGCCCTCAAGGGCCATACATGTAGGCCAATAGCCCATTCAGCTTCGCTTCATGGGCTATTGACTTGTAGTCCTTTAATACGGCTACGGGTCTAATTGTTCGTTATCACCACAACCATCAACATCATCGTCATCAGCCCCATCACTGTCACAGTTGAAATAATTGTTTGCATTTGCAGATATAAATAATTATATGAGAACACACCCTTGCAAAGGCTCTTGTGGCCAGAGAGCAATAGGATTCATTTCGATTGTAATACCTGTACATCACAGCCCAACATAGACTTACCAGTCCCTCCTGATAGAGTTTAGTAATACTCATATGAGTTAACGTTGGATCAGCATCTGTCAAATTGTATGATCTGGTAAGAGATGAAATTATCAACCTTAACAAAATTGTTGCTACAATGTACCGTAACAGTAACTAGAGACTTGCGCCTCTTACCTCTAAGCTTTTTCAAGGGTTAAGTGACTGCTTGCTTTCCTTCCTCTTTTCTTTTTCGTTTTGTATGTACATTGTAAAATAAAACTTGAAAGAGCAACTGGCAAAACACTTGCCATAAGTGAAAAAAATTAACTCAAAAATGAACAACGTTTGAGGTCAGAAGCATTTTCACAAGAAACAAGAACTTTCAAGTGAGCTATTTCGTAGAGCACAGTAAAACATGACAGCTGTGACAAATTCACATTTCAGGGTTTCTTCCAAGTAGGAAGAAGACACAAATGAAAGGTTTCATGCTTTCCTTTTTCTGTCGACTTTCCCCCGTGTTTTCTCGTTCTCCCTTGAAAACCCAGTGTTAAGGATAGACGCAATGATACGCAGTGGATAGACTGTATCAATAAAATGAATTAGTTGCTTGGTAACTGGCAAAAAGACAGCTGGAAAATCAGGGCAGGATTTGCACTTAAAACCTCCCTAACACTGGTTCAATGATTGTACCCATTGAGCTTAAAGTATTCCTTAGGAGCCAGAACACCCCCAAAAAACTCTCAAAAAGGAAGGAAACTTTTACCAAAAAATTCTAAAATCTACCGCATATGCCATAAAGCATATCTAAATACACATATTCTGTACGGTAATTCGTCAAAGTCCATTGCCACTGAAAATGTGTTTCATTCATCAGGAAAAATTTAGCACAGAAACTGGAAACTAAGGGAATCGTAATAGAGAAGTGCCTTTTCCCTGCCCACATCTTCACTCTGTGAGACTTGTCAGCCACAACTGCTGCCAAATTTTGGTAAAGTGAATTATCTTTTTTATTTATTTATTTTAATTAAATAAAGACATTTCAACTACTACATCACACGTTAATATCGACAGATACAAAAGATATTTTAAAACCTACACCATTTCATTTCAATGGCTTATCGAGTATTTATCAAGTATTGTGAAGTTTAATAACAGTGGATCGAGCAATC
>NC_090890.1:34417017-34462017 GCF_036669925.1 Montipora capricornis | reverse complement strand
AGTGAAGCCGAGATCGGAGAAAAAGAACAAAGGACAACAAATCAGTCAAATGGCACGGAAGACTCGAGCTCCCGAAAGCGTTATGAAGAAAAGCGGAAACACGAGGGAAGAACATTTCGTCAGGACTGGAAAAAGCATTTCCATGGCTTCAATTCGACGAGAATAAACAGGAAATGTTTTGTACCGTCTGCAGAGAATTTCCAACCCTAGTGGTCTTTACTATTGAAGGAGGAACTGATGGCGAAAAAATGAGCATTTTTTATTTTCACTTTAAGCCATGCACAATAATGGTTTCAACTTTTTTCCTGGCATATTCGACGTTTTTCCACCTAAAAAAATGTCTTTATTCCGATTTTTGGCCATCAGCATTACGGCTCAGTATGGAGGAATCAGCGGTCATTTTTGCAGCTTTTGACGTATGCTATGGGGTAGGTACGTCATGTATGGGGAATTATTATGTCCCAAATACATTATGACGTTACAAAAGTATTATGTTCTACAGGTATACAGAGCAATACAGAAAATACCACAGCTATACAGAGCAATACACAGTTAAACAGGGCTATATACACATGGGGAAGACATAACTGAGCGCCCGATATAGAAGCAGTGTTTTGACTGATGTTTGTCGTGAATATTGAGTCCGCGAAGGAACATTTCCGCAGCACTTGTGTTTACCTTGTTCCTCTTGATTACGAAATCTCTGTTCCCCATATCATCCGTCACAGCAGACTGCTGATTTAGGTTTTGAGCCCGCACTGAAAAGGCCGAAAAAGCGGGAAAAGCCGAACTTTGTACGAACTTTTCTCGAAAACACAGGCTTTCCAAAAAAATGTTGGAAAAATTGCTGATTTTTGGCCTTCAGTTCTCCTTTAACAAGACGTTCAATAGGGACCTTTAGATTGGAGGACGAGGCCGACTAATACGAGTACGAGTTTTTCGTACTGAGCATGCGCATAAGGTTTGGAAAGCTTGAACTCGTAGTCGTCCTCGTCCTCCGATCTAAAGGTCTCTAATATTTGATATATCACAATGAAAGACCTTTTCACGGTTTCTGACGCCATATTGGTTGGGGGCAAACACGGCTTAATTACAGTGAATGTATGGGAATTTTGCCGACTTCGAACCAATTATGAATCCTTTAAGGTCTGACGATTGTGGATAGCGAGAATACCTCTCACAAAGCAATTCTATTGAGATTATTTTCGTGAAGTATGACGATCAGAATCAAGCTATAACGACCGTAAACGAAACTTCTAAATTTCATATAAACCCTTGAAAACAACATCATGGAAATTCCCGCTAAATTTGAAGCAACATAAGGAGATTTTCAGACGTTGTGCTTTGTCCAATGATCCAATTTTCCGTTGAATGAATTAAAAATATTTTAGAATTTTTGAAATCTGCCTTTCTGCAGCGGAATTATCTAAGTTTGAAGTCAGCCTAAATCCAATACATTCAGTGTAATTTAAGCCGCGTTTTTGGGCCATTGCTTTTCTGCTTAATATATGTCAATGATATCCAAATAAGCTCAGATAAGCTGAGGTTTCATCTTTTTGCTGTTGCAGACTAACATCTTCTAGGCATACAAAAGCGCAAAGGTTCTTGAAAGAACAGTTGAAACGGAATCACAAGCTATATGTTTGGTTATCAGCTACCAGGTTAACTCTCAAAAAAAGGAAGTCTAACTTTGTAATTTTTCACCCATACAAAAAGCGGCTTACCTACCGTCCAAAACATATTTGATAACACTGAATCACAATAAAATTGTTGATACTGTAGGAAACAGACAACGTTTTTGAAAGACATGTTTCGGCATGCTTATGCCATCATCAGTTTAATGAGTTCCTAAGTGTGAACAGTTATATAAAGTCTAGGGGTAGATGAAAAAATTATTACAACATGACGTAATACAAAAGCGGGCACCAATTACAGCGTGACACCAAACATCAAGGTGTAAACTAAAACGTGTAATGCTGCAATTGTTTGTTAAGTTCAGGTTTGATCTTATTTATATAAAAAGCTTCTTTGAGTTTTAAATAAATAAGATCAAACCTGAACTTAACAAACAATTGCAGCATTACAACACTTTTCTCAAGTTTTAGTTTACACCTTGATGTTTGCTGTCACGCTGTAATTAGTACCCGCTTTTGTATTGCGTCATGTTGTAATAATTTTTTCATCCACCCCTAGACTTTATAACTGTTCACACTTAGGAACTCATTAAACTGATGATGGCATAAGCATGCCGAAACATGTCTTTCAAATAGGTTGTCTGTTTCCTACAGTATTTATCATACTTGCTACTATTGCGACCTTATAAAAATTGTGGTCTTGCCGCCTGGGGCCAGGCATGCAAGTCTTATTTTCACAAGATTCTTCTTCTTCAAAAAAAAAAGGAAGTCTCTTTGTATGATACATTTTGCAGACATATGGGATCATGCACTTCCCTTGTTCCTCGATGCTAACGTCTTACCAGTAACCTTTTCTCAATTATCACGAATCTTTATCAAATTTAATTAATGCACGATATTATAAAAACGCACCATCTAACACGCTGAATTTCTTTGAGCACCTCTGGAAAGTTTTAAGTTAAGAGATCTAGTTTTGAAAATCAAAACCAGTATCTACCACGACTTATCTTATTAGTGTAAGACTGGATTGAGATACCATCCCATATAGCTGATCTTCCACAGAAAACATTTAAAAAGGCCGTATATCAGGTATATTAGGATTGGGAGGGTAAATGCTCGGCGAAGACACTACTGACTAGCAACAATAAGGTACTCTACGATCAGAAAATAAACGAAGATACGATGCAACCTCAAAGAAAAGCTTTAACATAATCACGGTTATGGTTTCCTCCTGATGTATGTGGCCACTTAATATAATTTTTAATTTTTTCGCAGTACCATCGTAGTTTATAGCCATATATAATAATTCCTAAAAATTATAGCCTACATAACGGTGCACCGGTTTTTCTCGCACCATTTTAATCACAGTACATATACTACCACTTTTCAATACACCAAATATATGTTAGGTGTTCAAAATTCAGGAATGTCTTCTCACGCGGAGTAAAATGTAATTCACGTCATCAAAGACGTAATTAGTATCTGATATAAATTGACATTTGGAAGCCAGTGAAGCCCCATTGCCACAAGAAACTGATTACCGACTATAACCTCTTGTGTGCCAGCAGAAATGAAGGTCGTTTCCCAAGAGAACAGTTTGCTAATGACTTGGATCAGTACGTTGGCAAACCGCCCGTTTACGACACGTCTAGTGACCGTATGCAGGTCTCTCCTTAATTAAACAGTTAAGATTTGATTGAATAAAACGATCAGTAAAAATAAATGCATGTTAAGCCCACGTAAGAGTAAAGCCACTTCCACTACTACAGGAATCTCTTGAAAAATCACTTCCCATTTTTTATGTCGGTAACTACTGCTAGATTTCAACGGTGTCAAGCCATAGCGGACGCTACTTTCTCCATAACTTCAAGCAAAACGTTTGCATCTTTAGGTGAGAATGTAAGAGACGGTCTGAAGCGGACGCTGTGTGTCCCTGAACCTCCCAACTCCACTCCTAGAAAAAAAAAGATAAATTAAGAGATCCAGTACTGGCAATATCAGCATAGACTTTTTATACAGCAATCAAGTGATTCCTTTTAAATGCTAGTTTCCTGTTGCATATTGCATATCCTTAGTTTTTGCTCTGGTGCAGCAGCGATACGCATCTTGTCTTTTGACAAAATAGAGACCATTAGAAGCGTCGATGTCGAATTTTCTATACAGTACCACCCTCAACCAGTCAAATCACGTGCAGTTGGTTTCATTGAGCGGTTTTTAATTGAGTGTCGAAAGTAACTAGCGAATAGACCACTTTCGAATTCTCACGGCTGGACTGGATCTAGCATGAAATGGAAGCTAATGCGGGCAAATTAATTTGTGTGTGAAAAGATTTACCCGCATTAGCCTCCATTTCATGATAGATCCAGTCCAGCCGTAAGAATTCGAAAATGGTCTATTGCATTGGTTTTATATAACTTCACTCAGTGATTGGTTCAAAGTTCTCGCGCCATTTTTACAACCAGTCAGAAGTGAAACCAAAACCAATCGTGGCTTGCGCGCTTTGTGTCGGCTATGTGTAATTACTTCGAGTTTTGATTGGTTTACTGGATTGTCTCCGTCCTTTTTGATTGGCCAAAGTAATAACTTTGCTTTTGGTTTTACGACACTCGATTGAAACTCGCTCTTTTTGCAAAAACAACTTGTGACCATGCGGCAACGTAATTTATGACAATTCGATCGCATTGTAATTCTTGCTTGGCACGTTACAACTGGTTCGGATAATAACGACGGTGCAACACGGGAATGAAAGACTGACTGAGGTTTGTCTTTACTGTAAACTTCGAACAATCGCTCGTACATATATCCGACCGATTAACTTGCTCACTCACTTACCCATGGATCTCATTCTTGAAAGAAACTCCATCCTGGATTCTGGATTATGACAGTCAATCGCGCAGAACGTTCCTTCGCCTCGAGCGCGAGAAAATAAGCCGGGATATTTATCCTACAGAATAAATCAGATGTACCATAACTTGGACAGGCCTTTGTGAATCAGCAAATGTACAAAGCAGCTGAGGCCTTTATTCCAATTCCTCCATATTGGGGTCACTTGCAACCATGTGTTTCAGGTTCGTGTATTTTAGGCAAAGCATTGATTTTATGACTATCCCCAAAGCAGGGCTGGTGCAGTGCTGAGAGCCCCACGAGAGCCTTCACCTCCTACCAATGTGGCCCTCGTTCGATTCCCTGACTCGGCGTCATTTGTGGGTTGTGTTTGTTGGTTCTCTACTCTGCTCCGGGAGGTTTCCCTCTCTCCACAAACCAACGTTTGATTTTTTTCTAAGTTCAGTGAACTCAGTCAGTCCCCCAGCGCAAGACGACTTGACACTTAAGAGTTAGGGTTAGGGTTAGTTCACTGAGTTCACCAGGGGTACATGTACAGCAATGATTGAAGCATCCGACCGATCTTTCCAATTGGCAGGGGTTAAGACTAACATGAAAATCAAACCGACAAAGGAAATCAAAGATAGTACCTGAATAATTTCCAAACCAATGAGCAATACTTGACCAGCCTCTTTTACTTTGTGCAGCAAGCCTTCTTCTTGGATAACTTTTACGACTTCTTTCAGAAGAAGTAGCTTACTTTGGTCACCCATCCACGTGTTAAAAATGCGCATTGGCTATGAAATAATGAAAATCACTTTTATATTAAGGTAATTGGACCTTGTCTTGTGTTTGATCTCAAAAGGTGAGCTTTTATTTCAGTTTCAAAACGAGAACAAATTATCCCCGCCGAAAGAGCAACGAATAATCTTCCATACAAGAACATTGATAGCTGTCAGAAGACTTATGTCCGATTGTTCCCGTGAGAAAATTAGCGGTCATTTGAGCATAAATCGTCGACGCCAAATTGCCAGGATTTGCACCAAAGCATAGCCTTTAGCCTTTCTTTAGATGCGACTTGCAGTGGCGGAGAGCTGCCAAAAATACCGCAGTGACAACTGCAATCAAATCACCAATGGTTCGCACATAAAACCGAGGGAATACCACAATAAATGATAAAATCATAGTAACGAAGTTAATACAAGCGTTGGTTTATGACAACAACGGGGTAGTATGAGTTAGCGAAATGGTGAGAGCCCTCTCCTTCCAGGTTTAGGGTTAGGGTTAGGATTAGACCAAATTGGCTTGGGTTTGATTCCCGGGCCGAACGTCATATGAGGGTTGAGGTTGTTACATATTAAAAAGGTGAAACCTTCAGGAAATATACAACAGGAAATTCTGACGGAGCTGGACAAATACAGTTTCATTCCCATATTCTGTAAAATCACCTTGGGCATTAGAGAAGTTTTTCTCCGGTAACCTTTTCGGTTTTGCCGCAATTGGACTTAATCGGCTTTGTTTTGATTCAAACTTGCCCCTTCGATGTTTGATTCTTCAACTTCAGGACGATAGGGTAAAACCGAAATACCCTGGGGAAAACCTGGTAACGAGAAAAGACCCAACAAACTCAGCCAAACCTGAGACTCGCAGCAGCACAAGGAACTGATCTCAGCTGGACAGGTCAAAGCACCTAATTTATCCATCCCATGCTGCTATCGCTTACTCACCTGCTGTACACGAATTTCTGGTTTGTGGTAGAAACCCCCAATCAGCATCTTCTTCGAGAAGGTCACAATATCTGGAGGATCATCAAGATTCCAGTGCTCATGAGCCCTGCCAGAAAGTTTGACTTGTTCGTATGAGTATATAACGGGCCACAAATTCAACTAGACAAACAAGGAGTCATAACTCATAATACCATGAGGTGCGAGAGAGAGAGAGAGAGAGGGGGGGGGGGGGGGGTTGTGAGATTTTAGTACATCTTTTGGGTATAAAATAACCATTTTCCAACTTTATACAAAACTTTAACTGTTACATAAGTCTTTTCATTCCTTCGGTAGCTTTCTTAACAATTTAATTACGGTCAAGTAATTAACATAAACGAGTTTACACGTTCCTTTCCAACCAAAATCGAGAATACTCGGTGGGCCAAATATTTTACCGAAAAAGGCGCACAATTGCCTATTTTTTCGACGATATATTTATGAATTCGGATGAGACGACACGAGAATGATAACTCGTCACTCACCAGAATTTCCCAGTACTACCACAGCCTGTTTGCACTTCATCCACAATTAATAGTACATCTAACTGCGAACAGAATAATTCTAGTAATTATCACCTTTTGTATCACGTTCATACCTGACAAAAATGAAAAGCTGTCATTTATTTTATTTTTATTTATTTAATTTAATCGCTTTCACCACAACACAGAAACAGGCTGTGGTGGGGGTCGCACAACAGAGCGAGGCTCCAAATTAAGTGCGCCCTTTTACCCTCCCAACCATGATACAGCACAGACCACAACACCTGGAACTACATGCCCTACTCTTTGCGACAAGTGTGTGGGTTCTTTTACGTCCCACAGGATTATGAACATTGAAGGGTTGTGAGACGGGGCCTACGGTTTATCGTCCTTATCCGAGAGGACTAGAGAGTCTAACCATTTGCAGATGTAATTACTGAAAGGCAGCACTTTCTCCTCAGTTATTTAAAGACCCTGAGTCTTGGTCCGGCTAGAGTTGAACTCACGACCTCCCGCGTGACATCCCGGTGCTCAACCAACTGAGCTACCGGTGCGCGGTGGATCGAACTGTAGTTTACAAGGATAGCTTTTGGTTATAAGCAGCTACAATCACTGACACATTGTTGGTACACTGACGAAATGAATCGAGCGTCCCTCCCTTTCCCACCTTTTGAATGTTGTTTAGAAACTAAAACGTACTAAACAGTTACAATGTTTGGGTGCATTGCGCTATCCAACATTGCACGGGGAAAGGGCTGGGTGTTCCAACGACTTATGACTAGCTGTGATTGTACGGGCATCAAATACAGTTATAGTCCAGTGTTTCTCCGGTGTATTTACAAGGTCATCCTATCGACAGTGTTGTTGAAACTAAATGCATGTGATAATAAACAATGTGATGGTCCGGTTAGTCATTGTCAAGCTAAGTTACCGAGAATAATATCATGTTATTGTCCACACAGTTTGTAGTACGCTTTGTCTTATGAAAACTTTGAGAAGATAACTGACTAGCCATGTTGCTGTTGCTGTTTGCACGCAAAGCTGCAACATGTGATTAATACTAACAATCAACTGAGGGAAAATTCCTACACCTATTTACACAACGCACAGCTTTCCAGAATTCATTGGCCAATGGGAAGACAGGCAATGAATTCAGTGTAAAATGATCCAATTTTAACTCTTGAAGATGTTTTTGACGCACGACGCAAACATAACTACATGTAAATGAAGTTGCGTCTTAAAACTTAAGAGTTGGATGGTTAGGATTATTATTGATACAATGTAACTTTTGTTGCGACAAAAATGGTCACATGAAATATAAAAGGTAGCAAGTTTAGGTTTTCGAAGAGGAACGTGGAATGCAAAAGGAAAATGTTATCAAACTGCGATGAAAACGTCATGACATAGACTGAGTACCTACCTCTTTAGAAATCTTTCGTAGAGATTTAAAAAAGTCCACACTTGCATGGTTATCACCTGTTGAGTACATAGTTTAAAAGTCAGGAGAACATCTCCAACATTTGAAAGAACAACTTTGCTCTGCAGTGATATAAAAAGAGCAATGAGGTTTGTGAGTGTCTTGTAAACTTGTGCAGCTGCATCATTACATAACATCAATACGCCTAACTTTTACAAATGTGTAACTTGAATTTTAAGCCGAGACATCTGTCTGGTAGGGCTGCACTAAATTCAATAAAAAATCTCTTAATGGCAGTCAATTTGTAAATACGCTGTTTGAGGTGACACAGTCAGCGGGTAGTGACCAACAACGACCTCTCACGTTTTCAAGATTTTGGGGATGGGATGTTTTTTCTTTTACTAGTACTTTTTTTTCATATCTCACTAGGACAACCTTATCAAAGCCTGGACGAAATAAATTGAGATAGTCAAGTGAAAAAGCATTCACGTGGTTTTAGCTAAGTGTGATGAACTTTGCTTGAAGTTACGAAACCAAACTGGCTCCTAATACTGCGCTGAGACAACCAGCTTTTAACTACTTTGAAATTAAATGAGCGCAACACACTGCCTCTTATCTCACCTCACTCTGCCTGAATAGGTTCTATAATGATTCCTGCAACAGGTTTTCCAGAGGGGTTGCTATCCATAATGGCTTGGGTGGTCTGAAGCGTAAAAGTAGATATATATATATATATATCATTTGAATGATGACCACTGTTTATTTATAGTTTCCCTCTTTGACAGTCAAAGCTCGTCTTATTTTAACTTATCACTCTCACGAAGTTGTGAAAATAAAACCGTGAAACCTTTTTGAATAGGACATTTGCATGATGACGCCATTTGACTACAAGCACCAGAATCCTTTAGGTTTTGCTTGTCTCACGCTAATTAGAGCTAGTGTTATTTTTACCCCACTGGGGATACAAAATTCAAATAAGAAAAGAACAAACTGAATTCTGGTAGTTGTAGTCAAATGACGCCATCGTGAAAGTTGCCCATTGTCGCTAAGACTACCTCACTAAAAGATTTTTCAAGGGATTCAAGAATGCCCCAGAGGCCTACTGTTGCATACTCTTACAATCACTCTCACTCACTCACTCTTACACAATTGATGACATCATGGGTACAAGTCCATACAACACTTTAGTGCAACAAAACCTATATAATTGTAACATCAAGGACCCCAAGTCAAGAATGGCTGATTTGCCTCTTAATGAACGGCGAGAGCACACTAAAGAAGGTTAATTAAAAGTTAATGTCACACTTTTGAGATTCTTGCTGTACTCAGTTACCAGTTCAAGACATCTTTCTTCTTCAGCTCTATTTTCTTTATGATGTTTGTCCAGTGGATACTTTAAATATGGAAATGGTGCCACCGGCCAATCAAATACAGGTATATCAACTCTTGCCACGGCTTTTGACCGTGTTGTAGAAAGAGATCCTGTAAAAACAACAACAGAGCATAAAAAATCGGTAGTGCTGAACAAGATGATTGGACTTCAAAGCTGACTTCACAAAGACGTTTTGCCACAAGAAACAAAATTACTAGATTACCCATCAAGTTCAACCCTAATCTAACCCTAACTCATCAAGTTTCAATGTTCACATGATCAAGCTTTCCCTACCAGATCTAAGCATACTTCGAACTCCACTTATGTCCAGAAATTCCCGCAATGGCGAAAATGGCAACAATTCGCAAAATTCGCCTAAGTTTGGCTAAAATTTCAATGACATTACAACAGGCACTCCTTGTTTAGTGGCAGAGTAGCGATTTGAACGAAAATGGCAAAAATCGCAGAATTGGTGGAAACATGCCAGCAATGGCAAAAACCCTTAACCTGTTGACCAATATTTAAATCACAATGCAAGAAATGCTCCTTGTGCTACATGGAAAATTCATACTATACTTTGTATAGACAGTGCATTAATGCTCAATGTGGAGGCAACACGTCAGCTTATCAAATACATGTACCATCTTAGTATTAGAAAACAACACAAATTATTTTATTTTGTCTTTGCTCCATGTATTGCAAAGAGTAAATAAACATTTTGTGATTGTTACTATCATTTTGAAGTATCTCAAAGTCGATTCATTAACCAAAATTGTGCGCTGAAATAATAAACCATTTTGGTGTTTCATGAATGTTTTCCCATTCAAAGGATCACGCAAATAGGGCAAATAATTTCCTTGAAACCCAACCAGAGCAATCTCACACCATTCAGGTAGCCTCAATATACACTGTAACTATAACAAGGCAAGCTCCAACTCCATGTTATCCACATAACAGTACAGTTTCCTTGCCACAATCCTGACAAAATCCATGTCATATCTCATTCCATCAACCAAATATATGCAAAAGATATCATGCCTGAATGTGTCGTTCTCCAGTTAAGGCAGTATAAATCGTTCATATTCCACATTTTGTTTTTGTAATTGCCATCTTGAAACGGCTGAATTAATTCTCTGTACTCTATGTAAACTTCAATGAATTATTGCCCGGTTACAGTGATACGGTGTATCTATGTCACCTTCTTGAAACATGTCTCAACCCTGGCAAAATCCAGCTCGTATTGCATCTTATATACAGAAGATATAATACACGTATGTTTTATTCCGAAAACAACATGTCTCAGATTATGGCAGTGCATCGAGAAGCCTGGGTTGTGCAAGTTGGGGCGCCGTTAAAACAAAGAAAATGCGTCTACTTTACAATTATTCTATGAGGGCACGTTGGATATGAAGTGACAGATAACCAACGAGGTGCATAACGGCAAGTTGGTTAGAATCATTTTATATCCAGCAAGCCCGAGTAGAATTGGCAGGAAGGAACGCCAAAAACTCGATACGAAAACGATACTAAAACTTTGCTTTACACTCGAACTTTAGCTTTAACTGTTACGCTTCACCCGAAAAATCTGACCACCAAACCTATGCAAATCCTAGCTTAAAAACGAAAATGGTGTCGAAAACTAATTCCAATTCCAAACGAGGTTTTGGAAAGGGTGCATATGGAAAAATGATTGAAATTAAAGCTTCCAAAGGGAAACCAGGTGCTATGATGAAACGGAAAAACCTAGGCGGTAATAAAGGTGAAGGCGACGAAACTAAACTTGAAAAACATACAAAAACATCTAAATTAAAAGAAAGTCTTTTGTTCAAGAATAATTGTTTTATGAAAACTCCATGTTGTTCCCATCATCTCATTTTAACCATTGTTAACACTTCAACGATTCCCCAAATTCTTCATTTTCGCCAAGATCGCCGCTCTCAAAAGGGTCCCATTTGGCTATTCTTCGCGATATTCGCCAAATTTCCCAAACCGCCAAAATTGCCACTCTGAAAGGCGCTCCTTAGTTACCTCATAGGAACATTAGTCAAAGTTTGGCGATTGTATGCCATTTTCGCAAAATTTGCCAAAATAGCCACTCTGAAAGGGGCCCCAATTTTCGTCAACGCGTGCAGTTACAATTTTCAAAATTTGTTACGTACAAAATCACACAAAATGCAAAATACAAAAATAGTCTATATCAACATTAACAATGTCTTTGTTAAGGGCACAAACAAAGCCAATGTGATGTCCTGTGAAAGCCATGAACATTAACCCTTAACAAATTTCACTCGGTGCGATGCCAGAAAATGTTATTCATTGATGGGAGAGGCTTCAGGGGTGAAAGGGTTAGGTACTGTGGTCACTTAGTTGTCTGGTCAAGGTTTTGGACATGAACTACTACGTTATTAAAAACAGTGTTATCAAATCAATCAATCCATCTTTATTTATGTGTCTAGGTGTTTTAATGCCTTATGACACTAATTGGGGACACAAAAATTAATGGTGTCATTAAAGCTAATTAAATATTAGCATTCATACTGTATTACTGGCAACCAGCCAATAAACTAAGAATAGCACCAATCATACTTAAACAACTTAATTAGCCAGGAGTACTTATGACATCCAATGACGACACTTTCAATAGCATTGTACTCTGCAGATGAATTCATCTCAGGTTACCAAACATTAGCCAACGAAAACACTTGGATGATCAAACAGTGTCAAATGAGGTATACAAGCCATTCTTTAATATTATTACACTATAATCATTATCTAGTTTTAATACTAAGAGAATTAATTCTTGACCTAGAATCAGGATCATACATCAGGAATAGTGAACATATAGCTGTACATGCAATCGTAATTTAATACACAGCTTAGATGTTCTTTATATTTTATTGCTCATTTCATCAGGCCATTTACAGTTGTTTGATCAATGGCCCAGTGCTGAAGAGGTGGCCATGTTGATACTCCAAGCTAATCCAACAGGGACTTACCTTTGTTCTTATGCAAACATTTTCTTTTGTTTCAGTAAAAATGTTTGCCCATCACACAACAAAAACACTGTAACTTTGTGGCAGTTTAAAAGTCACATTTTTATTGTCACTACTTGTAATGAAACCAAACTTAAGTTTGGATAGAATTGATGAGTTTACCTTCCTTAATCACCAATAATTCCCTTCTCTCAACAAAACATAAATTTTCTTACTGGCATGACTATTCTGGGGGTGAGGGATAGGGGTGAGGGGTAGAGGATGAAAGGTACCATAGCTGAAAAAACCAAAACCTTTACAAAAATGCTAACCTTGAACCTAAACACTATGCTTTAGATAATGTTTAGGCCTAAGGTTAGCATTTTTGTAAACGTTTGCATTGTTTGAGTAACAATACCCTTCAGCTCCTACTTGCCACCCTGTACCCCTCACCCTCTACCCCTCACCCTCGACCCATCACCCCCTACCCCCAACCCCAGAATAGACATGCTGCAATCTTACCCATGGTACGGCCATGGAATCCTTTATGAAATCCTAAAATTGCCAAAGAAGGTGTTCCAGGAGACTGGTATAAAAAACAGAAAGTACACATTTTTATTTTTATCCATATCAACACACTTTTATGTACTGCCAAGAAACAAAACTTTCCCGCAACAAAACCCACGCAGAGGAAGCTTTTTAATCATTTACCACAATGCATTGATAACGGTTGTTCATCATGAGGAGAGCCACAACTTGTCAGATTAAAAAAAGGATGGAGCAATTCTATATGTAATTACATACTCGTAAGAAATTTTTGACACTGACTTTTTTGAACGTCAAACGATGTTCACTAAAAACGTTTTAAAAGACACTTCAACTGAAAACCTTCAGCCACCTTCACTTTGAATTTGACAAAAAGCCACGGTTTATTTCAATGGTTCACATTTGCATTAGCGTGGGACCACAAGTATACATGATCAATGCACAAGATGACGAACATTATGCAACTGAAACATAAATGTCAGGGATTTCTATATGTTCATTCTCCGCATTCTGGTCTCTCTTTGAATGCCAAGCCTCCAGGAAAAGTCTCTGATATTCTGTGATATTCAGCTGACTTGCCAACAATAATGGGGTGGTCAAAATAATTATGGTCAAATTGGTTTGCGTGTGGAGCTATTTTAGAATTGCTGTCGCAAACACAGACAGCTCTTCTATGTTATGGTAATAGTAATCTTGTGGCAAGTGCTCTGCCTGTTTGCATATTATGGCAAACTCCTGACTGCAACTTCAGCATATTTAATACTTTTTGTGACACATTGCTCATTAGAGGAAATGTTACATGTAGCTAAACAGATTGGCATAATGGCTTGTAATTTGCGTAAAGAAAATGTCATGTCATATGTCAACTTTTACATAATTTCAAAAAGTGAGTTGAAGATTTTTAACACAATCCATAGCAATATTTCGACCAGGAACACCAATTAAGCCCACCTGTTCTTAACACATCATTAATTTAAAATTTGAAGAATGATATTCAAGCTTCACCTGACTGAGCATGCAACTGTCTAACTCTTCTTGTGTAGGATCAGCACTACCACGATGCTTTGACTGAAAAGCAATCATGTAGTTTACTTGCTTTAGTGTTTATTGTAACTGCATGATAAGTTAATTCCATATTGTATACCTTGTAATGTTTGGGCCATCCTAGGTTTTCTAGTTAGCTCCCCGTACAATTTAACAGTATTCATGTTCATTATAGCTTTAAGGCAGATGGATTATTGTAGTGTTTAAATACAGCTTATTAAGTTTGGAAAACACAAGGTCTGAAAGCCCAATGCATGCATGTGGCCAAACCTCTGTAATGAGATTTTAACCACTCGGCTTGTAAAAAGGAAAATCTTCCAGGTGGCCTATGTACAATAGATAGATAGATAGATATGTTTAATCACTCTTCTTGTAGCATTAAGCTAAATTACAAGAGGGGTCAGCAAAGCTAAAACAAAATATAATACAATGCAGTGCTACGTGTACTTGAAAGTAATGAACCTGTCTGTACGCTGGAGTCTGTTGATATTTGTGACCTGTCTACTAGAACCTGACCGAAGACCAAATCCATGGTTGACGCTTGTTCGTTCGGGAAGCAGGCTTGCCAGACACGGGAAGGGTGATACAGGTAGATCCTGGATAAAGCGTACACAGGTCTGGTTGCGGCGCTCTGACAGCGTCTGCAGACCCGCTCGAACCAGCGCCTGGCAGTAATTCAGGTCCGGGAAAATGATTCTCAGTGCTTCTTTTTGAACAGATTCCACGAGGTCACCTAAATAGGATGGCAAGCCAGCCGAGACTGGGGCTGCATATTCTAATACGGACCTTACTAAGCTACAATAAACTTGAATGATATCTTGAGCAGGCAGTCCTGTTTTTTTTAGGACCCTCAAGGCATATAACCGCTTGCGCGCGCGTTTTACAATATAGTCACAGTGGTGACCCGAGGTTAGGTCCGATGTGATATAAACTCCTAGAACCTTGTGGGTATTAACTTGATCTATGGGCGAGCCATCTATGTATATCGGGAGTATAGAAAAGGGTTTATATTTGAGGAAGTCAATGAGCATGTCCTTGCACTTTGCGCCATTTAGCCGCATACCATGTTGTGATGCAAACGTGCTGATAGAATTAGCTATAACGGGGAGCATGCTCATTGAAATTCTCGGAATTACCTAAACTATTGTTAAATCATCTACATATTTAGCTCTTAGGTTCCACTGTCTGGCTAGGTTATTAACCAGGACAGCGAAAAGCAGAGGAGCAAGTTTAGTTCCCTGTGGGATACCGCCCCGTGGTGTCACTGCAGGGAAGATTGTGTTACCCAGATACCCTCTGAGACCTGGCTGTCAAGAAGGACCCCACCCATCTAACTTGGACCTCGTGGACACCTAGATAACACATCTCTCGTACTAGGACATTGTGGTCCACGAGGTCAAATCCCTTGCTGAAATCAGTAAACAAGATACGTACAAAACAATCACCCTTGTCTAGTGAGGCTAAGATATGATGTGGTAAGTATACTATGGCATGTGAGCAAGATTTCCCAGGAAGAGAAAAATTGCTTATCGTCCAATTGATCAATAATTTGGTTGTATACTGAATCTAATGTAACGCCCTCCATCAATTTAGCAACTTGACAGGTAAGAGTTATTGGTCTGAGATCATTCTTAATAATTTTTGGTGGTGTGCACTTGAGGCAGGGCCTAACTTGTGACTCTTTGAGTTGTGATGGAACCACGTCCTGTCTCAGGGAGGTGTTGTAAATATCCGAAAGGACAGGTGCTAGTTCCCAGGCAAACTCCTTCCAGATCTTGTTGGGAACAAGATCCGGTCCAGGAGACTTGTTTAACTTACTTGGCTCAGGGCTCTAAAGGTCTTTCTAGTGTCCACTAGGAATTCCCTTGGGACATCAAGTACACTGGTCGTAGGGCTCGTCCCCAGGGGAGTGAAGTGTGCAGTAAGATTAGTCAAGAATGTGTTGAAGAGCTGACCAAGTACAGCCGGGGAGGTTATGGTATCATTCAACATCTGATAAAACCAGTCATGCGAGTCCTTTCGTTGTGCAATCCCTTTTACTTCTTTCCACCACCGTTGAACATTCGTATCTTTCAGTGCTGCTACCTTGTTATTGTAGTATCCGTTTACAGATCTCGCAATCATATTGCACTTTTGCGCGCCAGTGTTTATATACCTGCGAATCCTTCCCGTGCACAGTTAGGGCCTTTTGTCGCTTCTCAATGAGCCCTTTCAGCTTAGGTGTTATCCAGGGTTTGTCACTTGTGCAGGACCTGACACCTTTCAGTGGAAAATAACGGTTGACTGCATGTGTAATTATGGAGGAAAACAGATCATATTTATCTTGAACATTATTAAGATTCAAGACCTCAGACCATTCATATTGTGTTATCCATCGCCCAAACTCATTGATTCTACTAGGACGTTGGTCTCTTGTGTACAAATGTTGTTTCAGACGAGCACGCTGGTGCACAATGGTTTCAGGTTTGATCAACATCGCATAGTGGTCACTGCGACCCAGTTTCGGGATTTGAGTAGGGGAAGCAAACAATTTCGGTTTTTCAGTAAGGCACCATTCTAGCGATGCTGTGTCTCTAGTCAAAATCTTGACTAGTTGCGTGAGACCAGTGGCACGTTTCACTTGTTTCTCAGTGATGCCAGTGCTTGGCGGGTTGAAATCTCCACAAATTACGACAAGGCCGTCCGGGTGATTGCATAGGAAAGCTTCGGTGTTTCGCTTCATGTGCTCAATCAAGATTAAGTTATCGGCCGAGCCTTTGTCCCGCGGATGGTAAATAATTCCCAGTAGTATGATCGATACTGATCGAGGAAGACGGTACGGTCTTATCGTCAGCCAGAGAGATTCGACTTCAGGGATCTCATACTCTGATATCCTATGGCAGGCAGTGCGGAAGCTGACATAAACAGCAACACCGCCACTGCCACTCGACGAAAGTCTATCTCTCCTGAATAAGCAAAAACCACCGAGGCTGACAGCTTCATCCGGGATTGAGGGGCAAAGCCAGGTCTCCGTAATGCACACAACACCAGCATTATTCAGATCAACAACAACCTGGAGTTCGTCTATTTTAGGTTTTAAGGAACGCACGTTTGCTAGTATCATGTCTGGGAACCATTTCAACTCGTTAGGAATGCTTGAGTCCAGAACAACACGTTCGACATTATTATCACTGCACAATTAAGTCAGGACAAGATGGCGTGGGTGTTCTGGGATTGTGTGTTCCCCCTCTCTTTGAGCGATATCTTTTTCTAATCCCTAGTTCGCCGATCAGTTTCCATGTCTCGGGAGAAAGCCGCTCTTTTTGTTGAGTTCTTCGTATACGGCGTAGGTCATCACTGGAGTATAATGTAATTGGCCGGTTTTGAGTAGTGGCTGATCTGATCAATTCAAGATGGCGGTTCGCATCATGACCTGGTTGAGGAATCCAATGCCATAATTTAACGAGGTCGTAGAAAGGATCAATCATGGACTGTACCAGGAGACATGATCCAAATAGAAAGTTGGTGAGCCACATTTTAGCCCGTAACAAGTACAAATAAACAAGAAGTATTACAACAAAGTGACAGAGCTAATACAAGCAGATCCGGCAGCCAATGGCGCCCCTGCAGTCAAAGAATCAAAGGGACAATTCAATACTGTAAAGAATTTCCCAGAAATCTCCATGGATCCAAGAAGTTTGTCAAATTTTAGTTCTCTGACTTCTATTAAGTACATCTTCTCTTTTCATTATTGCCAAATTATTGAGCAAGGCAATACACACATCTTTTAGGCTTTTCTCTACAAATGCTCTCGTTTTCAACATAAAAAGAGGGTTAGGGTTAGGGTTAGGGTACCCTAATAATTTATGAAGTGACACTGTGATTGTCAAAAAAGCTAACAAAGCATTTAAGCATCAATGATTTACACCCATCAGGCACTGGGAAATGCAATTACCTTGTAATGTATGAATGCCAACTTAAAGGCGTTCTCAACTGAGCATGTCCCACAAGACATTGTTGTAACCTCTGACAATCCTGGTGGAGCCACCTTACCAATAAAGTAAAACATCAATAATAATAACAAGACACCTACAGTGTATAAGGGCATATTCATGGGATGCATAAACAGTTAACACAAATTGTCCAATTACGGTGAACTACATCTACGGGTAAACTTTGGAAAATGGCGAGACATTACCAGAAAGATAAATCTGTAATTTAACTAGAAGTTACTTGTTGTAAAAACAGAAAATTATAGAGGTTATATCTTATTATCAATGCTACTAAATTTGCAAATAGAAACAACAAGGCCATACTAGGGGTTATCAGGATACGGGATATTCAGGTAAGAAATTATAGGGATACAGGATATTTTGGGGGAAAATTAACAGGATACAGGATATTTATTAAACCGAACTGGCATTATAGAGATACATTGACCACAGGAATTATGGGATATAGGATATTTAGGCCAAAAATTAATGGGATACAGGATTCTTAGACCCCTTAGCTACTACTTCCAAAGAGCCAACTGTTGCCTTTACTCCATGCAGCTGCCCCCTACTGTTAGCAGCTACAACTGGTACTGCTCTTGCAGCTGCCTTATAATACTGCTGCTAGTACTGGCATTATCTTAATTATACCCCGAAGATCAAGGATTTCAAATTGCTGAAAGTGAAAGAACATGAAAACTGAAAGCTCCAAGAACAAATATCAAACTAAAAAAAGTACAGGTTTGGACAGAAAAACTTACACTCATCAAAGCTTCTTCTACATCTTGAAGGAATGATATTGGTGGAAACAGTCCTAATGCTGCACGGTTGACAAAGGATGACTGTATAGAAACATAATAGGGATTGATTAATGCACTAAGAATTTGTTATTTACAGACATTTGATAGTGGTGTGTTGATTCTCAGTGACAAATTGCAGTTTTGCAATGGGTGATGCGAAATCAAAACCGCATCTTGCATTGACACTCTCTTCCTTACCAATGAAATGAGGTGCCAGTTCTGGTGTCCCTTACTTAGGGCTGCTGATGTGGTGCTGGAGAATTAAAATGAAAGCTGAACCTTTTATTAGTGGATTTTGTTGTGGATCAGTCAGCTCTCTTGCCCTCTCTTACAGAGGTTGTACAATAGCCATGCAAGTCAAATTGTGAGCCATGCAAGTCAACAGTCGAGGCATGCAGTTATTGAAAGCTAACCATTTTAAAATTGGTGTTTAGACTTAAATACTTTTATAGCCTCTATATACGCTGCAAGCATTTGATTTCTCCTATGCTTCCCACGAGAGAAACCACAGTGATTGCGAGCCGCTGTCCAGCGCCAAGGAAAATTTTAACCGATAAAACGAGTTAGCAAACTTGTTTTGGCGCTTGCCCACGTGTTCAGCTACGTAACTGCTGCTGTTGGGTGAGCCTGCTGTGTAGTGATTTCCCGCAAAATAAGACAAAGTGATGTCAAATACATCACGTGGGGTGTGACGTACTTTGCACAGGCTCAACGGAAAATCAAACAGTTGCTCGCAGTGGTTTCTCTCTCGGTAAGCGTAGGAGAAACCAACTGCTTGCAGGGCACCTCTATTTGAAATGGGTGCTTAGACTAGCTTAAATGTGAGTCAACATGCATGATTCGCGTGACTAGCATGGTTTGCTGGCTCGCAGTTTGTCAAGACCCTTTCTTACATGTGCACCCGGTAATTTAACAATTTGCAACCCAGGGAGCAAAATAAAGGGAAATAACCCCACAGGAAGGCAGCAATACTGCATGCCAAGCAGTTGAGCCTTTTTCATTGAAAGTTTGAATGTAGAAGTCCGCTTCCTAACTTCTGCACTTGTGTCCAGAAATGCAGGTAATTACATGTAGATACATGCACAATTTTGACATCCAACACCGATCGTAAAGGTTATAGCGCTATCTCAGCCAGGGTAAATGCAGCTGTTTATCCTTACTTGAGGATCAAAGCAGCATTTGGGGACACTTCGTGATGTTGTTAATTGTCTGCAGTATTCCAAGACACAAGTGATACCAGTACAGAATAGCGGACACTTTGTGATGCTTATTGAAATCTGAGTGAACCTTGCATTTCTGGACATATCTGCCCTAACCATAACCTAGCATCCTTGAATCTAGTACCATGCTTCCCACACCAAGCTTAACACTGACACTGGACTCCTTGTCAGGACTATTAATTTTATACCAAACAACCCTTGATACAATCTACCATTAAATAAACAATCTGACACATGTCAACATTTGATTATAACCGCAGGACCAATTCTTCCACAACCTTCAACTACAGCTTGAAGTAACATTCTGGTCTTTATGTAATAGTCTTCTTAATTATTACATGAATGAAAAAGTTAAAAAAAATTAAACTCTTACTGTAGTCTTTGGATCTCGCATAACTTTAAGTAAAGCAGGGTGATTATAACCTAAAAAATAACAATAAGGCATTTCATAGCACTCTCAAAAGCTCATGGCTTCTATCAACAAAATAAATTTAATATCACTGTGACCTAGGGAAAAGTCGCCCATACACTCTTGTCTTTCATGCGACTGCATTTCAGTTTGAATGGACCATTTATCAGGACTGGTATGTACGTGCTCTTTAAAAATTCAAATAATTTTGCAATGCTGTTGTTGAGAAATTATTGCTGCTATAATATTTACCATAAAATTGTTTACTTCTTGCCGCTTTATCACTAGAGGACGATTGGGGCATCAAGTGACGTTTTGTCTAGAATTTAAGTTATCACTCCATTGATAAGGTATTGTATTGCTGATAACTAAATAAACTGTGAGGCCTTGAGCTGCTTTTGAAAACTTAAATCCAAGCTTTCAAATATATTATATGGCTCTTTCAGTGCCGTAATCACAATTTTAGCTTTGCTGCAACTAAATTAAATATAGTTAAACGAAATTTAACATAGTTAACGACTAGTAGCTAGTCTGGTCAGTAGTGTTTTGCAGGCAGTTGTTAGTTAGTTGTTAGCCTCTCTCATAAAATGGAATTTGAATACAGTATGGTGTCCTTGTTCTGAGAGATCCTTGGTCTGTGACTTTTCCGTATATGATGCTATATTTCCTCGTAAACTAAAATACCACTAAAAACAAATGTGTCCAATGATGTCTTTCTTATTCTTCTTTCACATGACAAAATTTTGGCTTTCCTGCTATCGGTGATTGTGCATGTGAATTTGTCTTTTTAAAAAGTCTCTACTTTTGCGGTTCCTTGACTTAAATGGTCATGTTAACTTGCCTTGTGTAAAGATAAAACACAACGGGACACATGTTTTTTTGCAGAACAGATTTACAGATAAACTAATTTTTGTGGTTGGGAATGAATTTGCTGCAGAGTTTTGAACTTTTGTTTTATCAACTCATGCAGAATATCAACAATTTTGGAATAGGGGTCCTTAGTCCGCGACTTAGTATACCACTTATAACCCCAGAGAACTTAAATCTTGCAAAGCAGATAAACAAAACCTTTGATAAATGGAAAAGGTCTTTGCTTTAACTGAGTACATGTATTTTCAAAATCTTCTTTACACATGTTTATGAACAGGTTACCTTCTTTTTTATGTCTGGAATACCTATACTGTCTTATAATGGAGCTTGTGTTTGGAGACGGTCACGCAACTGAAAATAAAAAGCAGGTTCTATACTCACAATGACATCCAATACGACTGTAGCTAAGATATATCAAGGATAACAAAGAATAAATAACTGGCCATGTTCGTACAGAAATTATCGGGATTCACAGGTATTTTTTTGGGCTGCTTACATGATTCGCGGAGCAAGGACCAAATTTGCAGACGAAGGGCTTGGAATTACGTTCACCTTTTTTCGAATTTCAAGAGAAATACTTCAGTTTGGAACTAATGCCAATTTAACATTATCGCAAGAAAAGAAAAAGCTATCTTCAGGGAATATTTTAGTTTGTGGCGTTTTGATTCAGGTAAGATATTCAAGTTTATCCTTTTTTCTCACAGATCATGGACACCATACTGTAGTCCTGAAAATAAAAATGATATTGAACACACAGAGGAAATTTACCCTAATAAAACAAAATAAAAATAAAGCAAACAAACAAGAGTGGCAGCTCACAAGTACTTTTAAACGTGATTCTTTCCCTCCGAGAAAACCAAAAAAGTCAGCCAAATCCTAAAACCCTAGCTTTATAACCCATTGACTCCTGGGGGTTCCCCATTGACGAGTAAAATCGTCTGGCGTTAGAGTAAAATACTAAGTCTGGCCAGTTTAGGCGTCAAAGGGTTAATGGGACAATGACTGATTAACCAGACTGACAAGGAATACTAGGTGATTTCTGACATTCTGGACTTGATGACTACAGTAAAACATGTAAAAGAAATATTTTTCCACAAACCTAAAGGAAGCGATGCAATCTGCTGGAAAACATCCAGTAAGACATTGCCATCTGCATCAACAATGTAGTTCCCTTTACTGTTTTCATAATCAACAAAATAAGACATCCCTTTGGTCAGCTGTAGATCATGAAAATCAACCAACACTTTGAGATGTACATGTAACTAAAAAATGCACAGAACAGTTTCACAGACGTTCTTAGACCTAATTTTGGCAAATTTAAGTTACTCATGCAGTCATCATGAGCACCTTTCTTTGCAACCTTGAAGAGATTTTCCGAGGTTTTTTGCAATTATAATTATTATTTTACTGAGTGTGCACAGTTAATAAATAAAATTGATTTTCGAGTGCAAAGCTAATGTTAATATTTTGTGGCCCTGAGGGAGGGCATTACCCAAAAAGCTTTATAATGACTTTCTTAATTACATTACAGTTAGAAAAACCATTACAGTTAGAAAATGTAGGTTGGTAATGCAGTCAAACTGAAAATACATGATTCGCGATAACCCTAACCCTAATAATTTGTTTCATCTTAAATTTTTAATTTAAAAAAAGCTTACCTGAATTTGGGACAACTCATTGAGCAGCTCCTACAATAAAATAAATAATAATGAGATTGGATATTACTTAATTAGTCTAGTATTTTTATTTTCATGGCTCACATTGTCTGAACTACATTGCTGCCTGAATCTACTCTGAATTTCCAATCAGTAGTTTTATTCAGGAATATCAAATTACCAAAGCTAATCTTAAAGTGCCCCTGTGACCAAAAACTCAATTCTTATTTTCCTTTGGATTTCAAAACTACATGTATGTTTAATAACCAAACACTAAACGACCAAAGTTTTAAGCCTTGACTTGAAAAAGACACCTGTTTATTTTAACTGGAATTTTCCTAGTCAATGGTCTGCCATTACTAACTTTAAGTTCTTGAGAGAGCTGGATGGAGGAGAAAACGATGTCAAAGGCTCACTAGTTAAAGAATGCAATGTGTGTGTACGCCACAGAATTAATATGCAGCACAGGAGTTTTGGGCTTTCAGACATTTAAACTCGCATTTTGCATTTACAATAAGCTGCATTCACACGCTGAAATTATAAGGTAGTGTGCCTTTGATGTCACTTTCCCCTGAATCCAACCCTCTGAGGTCCAATTGGTCAGTTTTGAACATGAGTAATGGCAGACCGAGAAATCTTATAAAACTTACACTTAGCCTGTGTAAAGACCACCCCTCCCCTCAAAAAAAAAAAAAAACGGAGAGGAACGGTCTGTGATTTACCGTTAGTAATCGTGTTCCGGAATAATTTTGCACACATTATTTAGTAATCTACGCTGACCAAAATTTGCGTGGCTCATATTTCGTTTGGAGCTAAATTCTCAAAATGGGGGTCGAAAAGGTAGGTTTCAAACGTGCAGCGAAGAGCGTCCCCGATAGTATTAAGATACCTTGGCTTTATAGCATATAAGAACTCCTGAAAGGAGAGGATATATTCGCAAGTCTTCCAACCAGGTACGGCTCTGATCTTCAAAACAGGACAGATCGTTGCCGATGAGCTGTTATTTTCCTCGGTGTGTACATTCTCAAATCTTCCATGGCATCACGCTTTGTAGATTGTACTTGAGAATGGTTTTCGAGTGGACAATCTTTTGAATAGTGCTATATTCACCTCGTGAAGATCACTTTTGTTTCTTTTGCGCTGACAATTCCTACAAATGTCCGTCGAATCGATTTCCACTTTACACTCCATAGATAACAATTCCGCTCGTACTTTAAAAGAAAAACCTCTTTGACAATCAAAAAGATTTTTATTCGTATTTTGTACTGTGCTCAAAGTACACACGAACGAACTCATCGTAAAATCTCTCACGGTGACGGTGTTGATGTGGAGAAATAATACCAGCCAATCAAAACTCGTTGTTTCAATCATGTAATGTTGGATGGGTAATAACCAATCAAATCATTTTCTACACATTCCAGGAAAAATCACGTGGTATGGAACATGATTATCAACGGTAAATCACAGACCGTTCCTCTCCGATTTTTTTTTGAGGGGAGGGGAGGTCTGTACACAGGCTAACTTACACTCAAAGTAAACGGCTTTTGGATAAAAATCAAAGCTCAAAATTTTACCAGTCAGATGTTAAAAAAGGAAACACTTTCAAAATCTGAAGAAAAAAAAAGTGATATTTTTTTATCAGAGGGGAACTTTCAATTTAGTGTGAAATAAAGGTTAAGTGCATATAAATGTATGTGTCTAAATGTGAGTGCAGGCTTTCTAGGTCTTATGAAATTGTGAGCAGGTAGTGCCTGATATTCCATTTAACTGTGTGCATTTGAATCCAATCCCTGTGGGTAAAAGTAAGCGATCATCATTCACCAACACTATATTCCAACATTCAATGTTAGATTTGGCTTCTAGGGTGCATACATGTACATGTATGCAAAAGTGTGTGAATTTTTACCTACTTGAATCACATTGGGTCTAGAACAATAAATTCTAACGATTGAGGTACTGTGTCTTGGCTACATGAACATGGAATACATTGACTGTAAATTGCATGGAAGAAGACAGTTGCACCTCTGCTTTTAGTTCTGAATCATTATTAATGTACTGTCCACTGGATTTAATAATTAAAAGTATCATGCTTTTAAATGAAATGCTGGTCCTTTGAATGGAAAAATACCAACCACCTTTTAAAGCAAGTCAATAGGGCCATTTATACGGGAGAAAATAAGACGCGTCTTAGCTAAGACGCGTCTTAAATAAGATGCGAAATCTCGTATAAATGGTTCGCGTGAGGTTCGCATCTTAGTTTTGATACAGCCTCATTTACATGCGAAGTTGCCATTAGCAACGCCGTTAAAAGCAATAACTTTGGTAAAGATCCAAGATGGCGCGCTGTAGCAAGAAACAAAAGCGTGCCGTCATTTTAAGAAGGAAGAGAATTCTTAAGAGATGTTTTTTATCTTTTGAGAAGTCCTCTTTTCTTGTAAAGACCGTGCTGTGGAACAAAATTCAAAAACTTGACGTTGCCTTCAAAGAATATAACAGAAATCCGAGACGAGTCGGAAGAAAGCGATCGACTGATTGGTGCGATAACGACATGTTACTTGTAGTTCAAAGGATGAGGAACTCTTTCTCCTCCACCAAAGTCCACGAGTTTCTCTGTTTTGTTGGTGTTTTTGAGGCTGACTGGGAAGCCATTTTGTTAGCCTGGGTGACTTGTCAACGAAATGACACGCATATGACAGGCATGCGCACTTATAGTTCACGTCTTATTTAGGATGCAAACCCATTTATACGAGGAAGTTCACGTCTTATTTAAGACGAGGACAAAATAAGAACAGCCTAAAATTCTGTTCCAAGATAAGACGCGTCTTATGTAAGTCGCGTCTAAAATAAGACCCGAACGCTTGTTTTGTACCATTTATACGAGCAGTTCGCGTCTTATCTAAGACGCGTCTTATTTTCTCCCGTATAAATGGCCCTAATGTCAATAAGTTCTAGTCACCTTTACAATACCATACAATACTTCATTTAACAAGGATAACACATTAACCTAAATAAACAGTTTTCTAACATGTGGCCCTTATGTGGCCCTTTTGGTAGTAATTCTAAAAAATTACTTATTATAATGGTATCCCTAATGGCCAACATAATGTTGTACCTTGGAGCGTGGACCAGGAATTGGAGTTTTCACCACTGGTCTGTCATATTCCTGTACAACTGAATCCATGGAGTGATGTACTACCATGACTGTCTTCTGTCGGTGTAACACTATGGTAAAATAAAGTACCCTACTGATAAGTTCCTTCAGTGAATTTTATTGCTGCCAAGCAAATTAAGGTAACTTGATACAATAATCATATATCGCACATGATTACAGTCGAAGCTCTCTAAGCGACCACTCTCATAAGCGATCAGCTGAATGCTCAATCAGTGCCACTTCGCGCACATGCTACTGACACGTGTCGCTGCATGCGCATTTGTTGCATTGCCAGGTGTGTCACTACCACCCCCTTCATTGCTCAGGGTGTGTTGCTGCCACCCTCATTAGTTGCATCACCAGGATGTTGCTGCCATCCCCATACAGTCACTCACAGGGTCTGTTGCTGCCACCCTTCCTTGTGCTAGGGTGCACCCAATAACTGTAGTCCCATTTACAGCCAAAACCATGGCATAATGCATTATGTAATAAAAGCTATAAATTTGTTAACGCAACCTCTACCACCATTAGGATTACCCAACCGGACTTTCCCCTTGTTTTTAAGCTCTCGTATGCGACCACTCAAAGATTGGCTATCAAAGAGTCTTGTCTATATACGTTAACACAACCCACTGCACTTATAATTCGTTGACAAAGATATTTTACATGTGTAACTGCAAGGTGACTACTGACAGCCATTACAGAGAAAATAACTACATGACAGACCTTAAAGTTTCGACTTCACCAACAAGTTGACATACTTCTGTCCCCAGATTTTGACCCTCCCTTCAAATAAATTCTGTCAAGTGAGCTTTCAGTCTTATTAATAAGCAGGCAGAATTTTCAGATTGCCAAGGAAACAAAGAACTATCTAGAGCTGTTTTGGGAGTTAAGGATTTTTGCATTACTGGAAGAACAACTCTGCTCATTGAAACAATTCTCTACAAAAGACTACTTTGTTTAAGTGTTCAAAATAAATAGACATAATCATATGAAGTGCAGCTTATCAATGAAATGGAGACATGATCCTTGCACTTATTGTCTCTTGCAGAGAACTGAAAAGTTTCCAACACCCAAAAATTTGAGATGGCATTGCACCAGCATTGCAAAGGTGATGGGTTCTTCCAGGTGTCTGTAACAGACAATAATATTGCTTAACATTTTCAGGTAAGCGTGAGGAGATCTTCTGCAATTCACTACGTATAAGTCTAAGGTTTAAAATTTTAAGCGAAACTGATGATGTTAGTTTTTTTAGTTTTGTAAGGATATTTTGACAGATGTGAATGAGAGTAAATACTTTAGAATGCTTTTGTACATGAAATGGAAAGAAATATTTACAAAATTTGACTTTTTCGGGGGCCTGAGGTCTCAGTTTTCATGACACCCTGTGTTTGCTTTAACATGGGAGTGAGTTAGCGTTAGGGTTTAGGGTTACTTTAAGTGCAAGTTTTGGATTTCACGATCTACTATTACTTATGTTCGAAACTCACCAATTGGATCTCAGAGGGTTGGATCTAGGGAAAAGTGACATCAATTATTCACTAGCTTAAAGTGCCTATGAAGCAAAAGACATCTTTGGCTTATTTTAAAGACCTTTTGAAATGGTGAAGAATCAACCTCGTTCCCAGGGTCTCGCATATTAACGCCTGGGGCACGCGAGGAGAGACCGTGGTAAGGTCTGGTCACGTGTCTCCCAGAATCTGGGAGATAACAATTTATCCAATGAAGGGAGGGGCGGCTTAGTAAGGATTTTGTCTATAATGAGGCTACGGGAGTGCGGAATGTGTTGTCACCAAAACAAACCAAGTTTCACGTGCTGCGGTACGTGAACATATGTTCTTCTGCGGCTATGTCCGGCGATAATAGTGGTAACACGGCGACAACATCACGGTCATGGTAAATTGCCTAGAGGCAGATAACTTGTTTAACTTTTAGTAACGTTGGAATAAATACTATGCGAAATTGCAGCCTGAAGGCTACTGTAAAACATCGGGGGCAATGGAGGAGTCGCAGCGCGAAGCTATTAGCCTCACTTTGAATTCGACATAGCTCAATGCGACAAATTTTTTTGTTTAGAGAGGACCCCTCCCTAGTGTTTTCAATTGTCACGGAAGCACGTGACCAGACCCTACCAGGGTCTCTCCTCGCTCGAGAGACTCTGGGAACGAGGTCGGTGAAGAATGGTGTTTTTTATTTTGGAATACCTTCTTTTGTTCCAGAGATATTCAAGGTTTTGTTAAAAAACCGATGATATCACAAACATTGCAAAAGACTGTAATAAATCACAAAATTGAGAATATCTGTGAAAAAACTGGATGAGTGTTGCTCAAACTTAGTAGCTGTGATCTACGTCGAATAAGGCACAAAATGATACCCTCCTTGCTGTTGCCATGGCAACCATATTTGGCTGCTGGGTCTATTTAGCACAGGATCGATTTTGTCGTTTATTGTCGTAAAACGACATGTTCACTCGTTAAGCTGATACAAAGTTGTAAAGCATTATGGGCAGCACTTGCGTTTCAAGTCTGGCCATCTGCTTGTACTTATCTGTTCAAAATCCGAAATATTTGGTTCATTGTAAAAAATGTCACTGGAAACGAGAGTGTTGCCATGGTAACATCTTAATGGGTGTCACTCTGTGCCTAATCTGATGTACATTACTGGTGCAAAGTTTAGATATCATCGCTCCAATATTTTCGGAGATATTCTCAATTTTGGGATTTATTACAGTCGTTTGCAATGTTTGTGACATCAATTTTATAACAAAAACTTGAATATCTCTGGAACAAACGAAAGTATTCCAACATAGAAAACACCATTCTTCATCAATTTGAAAGATGTTTAAAATAAGCAAAGATATTTTTTACTTCATAGGCCCATTAAAATCACAGTGTATGAATGCAGTTTATTACACATGCAAAACACGTATAAAGTCTGAAAGTGCGAAACTCCCTCTGCTACATATTATTTAGCTGTGTACACACACATTGCATTCTTAAACTACTGAGTCTTTGATGTCAATTTCTCTTCGATCCAGCTATCTCAAGATTTTAAAGTCGACATCTTGGCGGTCCAATAATTCCAGTTAAAACAGGGCTCAAAATTAACAAAAAAATACAGGCACAAAATTGCAACAAGACACAAAAAGTTAGTTGCGATTTCACAAATTTTAGTCGCAAATTGCCGTGCTTCATTGTGTTGTCAGTCGTTTAGGAAAACAAAATATGAGCCTGCAATACTGAAAATGCGAATTGCTACTTGTGTGTAAAAAAAACGCTGAAAATGCCAATCGCAGCGATTATGCTACAATTATGCTATCTTCAGATTGAGAGAAAATGCACAGTGATAAACAAAATAATTTTGCCATTTCTTTATTTAGTTTACACGTAGCAAAAGTAGCAGCAAAGTGGCAACTGCTAACCTTTTTGTTTTGAAAGAGTGAAGGTGAAAACAAGTCGCAAATTTGCAACTTCTCCAGATAATTTAGTCGCAGAGGAGAAAAATTCAGTTGCAAATGTGACTGTATTGGTCGCAATTTGGAGCCACGTGAAATAAATTAAATCAAAGGTTAAGCCTTCAGTCACTTAGTGTTAAATTAAAATAGTTTTGAAATACAAAGCAAAAGGAGCTCTAGTTGATTTTTTGGTTAAGTA
Organism: Montipora capricornis; assembly: GCF_036669925.1. Lineage (NCBI taxonomy): Eukaryota > Metazoa > Cnidaria > Anthozoa > Scleractinia > Acroporidae > Montipora > Montipora capricornis. The sequence goes on along the minus strand of NC_090890.1, from coordinate 34,432,235 downwards.
GAGGTGAATAATAATATTGATCAGCTATCAATGCCAGCTCTTGATTTAAATTCTTCAATTGCAACAACAAAAGCATTTTTGGGACAGAATAAAGTTATCATCATAGAATTGGTAAAATATATGCATGTAGTAATTTCACCCAGACGATCAAATTCCATGGATGTATTAGTATATGTAATTGCATGGGCCTGAGGGCAATAGACCATTTTACAGTTGTAGCTAAGTTACCTGGCCCTAAGAATGGAGGCAAGGCTGCAATGGACCCCGTTTTCATACAAACCTTCATGATTTTGTATTGTTAATACCGACTAATTAGAATTACAGCAACACAATTTACATGATAAAAGCTGTAGGGGCTGTATCAATACAAGGTCATCGACAGCCTCACAGCCATTCATAGGTTAGGACACTGAGCAAACAACAGGATTAATTTCACTCGTCTAAAGTTTCAAAAATTTCACAAAATTCGAGACAAGGGCAATTTGAAAAACTCTGAAAAGACAAGTGCAATTAATCCCTAATAACTATTGTACATGGGCACAAATTGCAGTTACATTTTTATCACATAAGGGAAAAATTATTGAGGGAAGCCTGCTCAATGCCACGACAAAAAAATTACAATGAACTGAACACGCGTACATTCGGTTAAAGTTCAATTCGATAAATTGTTGCTGACAGCAGAGATAGCGCTTAAAATGTATTTTATATGTGGACAAAAAGCAGTTTAATCAGAGTCAGAATAAGCAGGAAGATTCTCTTGTAACTTCACTTGCTCTGGATAAGCAACTGTTAACCAATCAGGATCAAGTAATCATGTGATTAAGATGAAATACCCTCTGTCTCAGCCAAACAGCATTCAGTAATTTTGACCCATATGTGATAAATACTGTAATATCATGGGTGACAAATAACTCCTTAATTTAGGCGCGAAATTTCAGTGTGCCATTCCCTCATTGGGTTGGATCATAGGCGTACGAGGTGGGGTGGGGGGGGGGGGGGGGTTGTAGCCCCCCAGTCTCGGAAATTTTCGGGCAAAATGCTCAAAATTCGGACAATAAAAAATAATAAAAGATGGAATTTAAAAATATATCAATAAGGCAAAATATAAAAAAGAGTACTTGTGAAAGTATAAAAATATTACTTGTGTAACTTAAAAGATATTAAAGTCCTTGTTTTGAAATAAGTCCTTGCGGTGGATCTTAAAACAATTGAATTGCTCGGCTGCTGATCTGTTGATCCCAAACCACCTGTTTGAAATGATCCCAAAATTCTCGAAGGTGGCGTCTATTCTGGCCGTAATTCCAGCAACATCATGTTCAGTGGACTTCGGAGACTTAAGACATATCTTCGCAGCACTATAGGGCAGAGTAGACTGAATAGCCTCGCCATCATTTGCATTGAAAGCGCCTATGGTAATAGAGTCATAGCAAACGGTATTGACAAAATAATTGACACTTTTGGACAACGCCAAGGAAGAAATAGCTACTTTTTTTAATAAGCTTTTTTGCTAGTTTAAATACTAGATGGAGGAGACTAATACAGAGAATGTGAGGTTCTAAGTTTTTATTAGTTACTAGATCGAGTAGACCTGCAGTACCGCTCAAAGATAAGCGAACCATCAAACGCGTTGACAACGCGTTGGGAACGAAGAGCCAACGCGTTTGAAAAAAAAAAAAAAGCCTTTTCGAACTAGTTTTTTTTCAACGCGTTTGTCCTTTGTTATTCAAGTTTGGCACCTTTGCATTGTGTTACAAGTTGGTATGTAAATTACGGCCACAAAGCGACTGCAATTTTAGCGATGGAAAGTGAACAAGTGTGATCAACTGACTATCAATCAATGGAAAGTTGGAAAAGAAATCTTCAGGAACGAGAAAAGATGCGCTTGTTTAATCGGCTAGAAGAAATCCGCGTTATTGATTTGTTTCTCCGAATTTCTTGTATCAGATAACACGAACACGCTTGATCGCGATCGCTACACTAGCGAAATTATACTTCTACTGTACCAAAAACTAAACACAATAAAATAATCTTAGAGCATGGGTTTTTTTTTATAGAATGTTTCAATGAGAACACATATTAAGCGAAACTGCATCATGACCTTGATACAACATGCAGCTGCATATGCATGAATCAGTTTTAAATCATCGAGCAACTATCGCACAACAAATTCTCGGACATTATCAAACTCTCAAATAACAATCGATCAACGATCGATATTCAGTCCAGACAAAAATTGTTTGTATGTGTTTTTCAGTGTAAGCTTTGATGGCTAGTTCGCCGCGTTGTTTCCTTACAAACTGTCTTTCACTTGATCAGAGCGGTACTGACTACAGAGAGTAATCAGTCGAATATTTGCACATCTTTATATAGCCGCCTTATCTATTTTACATGACACGGCTGTGGGACGTGAAAAAATCCGAAAACACAAACCTTTTTGTTTTTATGAGGCCGCAACGCGAACTTTGTATAGCCAGACAACGAGACTGTGTTTTACTTTGTGACATTACTTTTCGAACGCATCATTGAACCTTTTGTGATGCAAATACTTCGGAAAGTTAATGACTTTGGTCAACGCGTTTGCGTTTGCGTTAAAAAAAAACGCAAACGCGTTGAAAGCCAAACGCAAACGCGTTGAAGACTAGTTTGAAACGCGTTTGATGGTTCGCTTATCTTTGAGCGGTACTGTACATAGATTATGTGAGGTTCTAAAAGCTCTATGTTTCGAATACGTACAGTTTTATGACTTTCAAGGATTGTAAACGAATGTTACTTTCATACATTTTGAGGGAGTAAAAAACGGATTTCAACAATCAAGCATTCGGGCACTGTGTAATTTTGTCGGGCAAAAAAGACACCGCCCCCCCAGGTCGGATCGTGCCCGTACGCCTATGGGTTGGATGCAGTCACACGTTATACACTTAAATTTCTGTTGTTTTTAATACCATGACCAGACGCCTTTGATCCATAAAAATTGTTAATTTATAGCTGACTTTCGTCCATGTTCTTCTTAAAAACAAGCTTATTTTGACACATTTTCCTTTCAACATGCAGGTCCTCCAGCATTGTCACTACTTTTCTAAACGACCAATATAACTGTAACATATCACACGTGTAAGATCAAGAGGGGTGAATACATTTCTGAGAATTGACCTACCTTGAGCTATGCGATGAGAGCATTGCAAGCTCCTCCAAAAAGGCAATGATCGTAGCAAAGTCATTTCGCCACCGCCGCGCTAAATTAGTCTGCAGAGCATTAATGTGATGCAATCACGGGTCACATGGCTCTTAGGTCACGTAACTACCTTTTTTCATCACGGTGCGTGCCATATTTATCAAGTAAATCCTCGCCCTTTCTGCTTTCACAAAAAGCGTCTTGGTCACAAAAATGTCGGCAATTTCTTTTAGTAAATGCAAACGCATAGACCTGATGAGTTACCAGGCCATTTGAATAAAAGCGAGGCTGGAGGTGACAATCAACGTTGTTGTGTGAAGTCAGATATGGAAATTAGCCACATGCTTGTCACAAAGCTATTGGTTTGATACTGTCATGTCGGATATGTAGAAAGGGCAAACACAGTGCAGACATGTCACGTAGAAAAGCCAAACACCACGACATCACATGGGGATAACGTAATGTACAGATCTATTGGTCAAAGTGTTCGAAACCAGTCTAGCCCTGAATCTCACTGACTTTCCGTTCACCAAGAAACATGACCAAATACGAGTACGTACCATCAACTTTTGCTTTGCAATCTAATTAGTGAGTTGCCATAGACAATCAGTCAGTATATAAGTAGCATTTCTTTTTCGTTTTTTTCCGTGTTGGAAAAATGGAAAAGTTGCACAATAGGAGGCGCTTACCATTTAGCCAAATAGTCCGGATAGAAGTCAGTAAATGACCAATCACGTGCACAGAGTGCGTAAGATTCTAGCCTATCAGACAGGGGTACAGAAGTCCCTGTAAAAGAACAAGCTTTTGGGAGCCGTTACGTAGACGGACTATATCTAGGTTTCGAGTTTAATAGGTTTCCATGGACTGGGGGTCAGTGTTTTGTCCACCACCTTATGGAGACGCCAAGTTGGCCCACCAATATGGCGGCTGGTAATCAACAAAACATCTCAAGTTCACTTTGTGATGAAAGCGCTTACTTTTCGCTCATGAGATAAAATACATCTGTATGAACACCTCTCCTAATGTACTTGAAAGGCCCAAACTGCTGGGATTCATAGGGACAGACATTTTTTTTTCAACCAAAAAGCTTTGTATCATGGTCTTACGCAAGGTGACGATTCGGATTTTCAAAATGCTGTATTTTTGAAACGAAAGAAGTCACGGAACTGGAAAATAAAACTTCTGGGTCATCTTCAACCTCCTTACAGTGAGGACACTCGAACCATGAACACTTGATATTTTTTTGTACATTTTTTAAATGACTATAGAATGTGGGCTCGTCCTTTTGACGAGAGTATTTAATGTTTTTACACTTACAAAATGCTATACACATAACACTATGCATCATAAGAAGAGCCTTTATTTCTTCGTCTTCGAAAAAAATGTCAAGTGTTCACGGTTCAAGTGTCCTTACTGTAATATAAAAATTCATAAGACCTTGAGATTTTGATTTTAGAATTTGATGGCGTCACTTTGAAAACCATCTATTGCTTTCTTCCTTCTCTCGCGTGGGGTCCAGAAGGAAGTGTAGTTGGGGGTCCAGTTTGGGGTCCACGCTTTGTACCATCCCTGCTCAAGACCCATTAAAATTTTCCATTCCACGCACGAACCGGCGTTAAGTTACCGCAAGCGATGATAATTGAACATCTCCCTTCCCCTCGGCAGCATTTCTACCATTTAGGTAAACTAGTTTTAAGCTTACTTCACCCAAACCCCCCCGGAGATCTATTTTTGTCTATAAAAAGGCTGACATGATAAGCCGCTCACAAGATCTAGCTGGGGCATTCCTTTGATATGCCCATCAAAAAAGACGGTAAAGTTAAACTGGGTGGATTTTAAGACAACCCTAACCCTATCCACCTCCAAGAAACAGATCCGCCAGAAAACCATCAACCAGTGGGAAGAAATCCTTACCGTGGCTCAATACACGTAAAAAGCGCCTCATTCGCCAGAAGTAGCGACAGTACAAAACAGCTCGACGCACCAAAAGTGATCATGATTGGCATAAGTATAGACAAGTACGCAAAACAGTTCACAAGGAACTCAAAATTAATGATGAAATGATATATGAAATGGATCATGTATGAACTGTGGATATGAAATCATGTGAAGCTATGATCCTTGCAGTTAAGAACGCAATTTTTGCAATTGCGTAGAGAAGCCTGAAAAATTCAGGACTTCAACAGGGTTTGAACCCGTGACCTCGCGATTCCGGTGGGACGCTCTAACCAACTGAGCTATGAAGCAACTCACGTTGGGAGCTGGTCGTGAGCTGATGGATTTGTGGGTTCTAATGTTCCCGTGAGGAATGAATCAATGATGAAATGATATATGAAGTTAGCTTCACTTGATTTCATATCCGCATTTCATATATGGTCCATTCCATATATCATTTCATCATTGATTCATTCCTCACGGGAACATTAGAACCCACAAATGACCAGCTCCCAACGTCATCGGCTTCATAGCTCAGTTCGTTTGAGCGTCACACCGGTATTGCGAGGTCACGGATTCAAACCCCGTTGAAGTCCTGAATTTTTCAGGCTTCTCTACGCAATTGCAAAAATTGCGTTCATAACTGCGAAGATCATAGCTTCACTTGAACTCGAAATTGGCCACCAAGAGTTACGTCAACGACCTCTTTGACTTTGATGAGTCCGACAATAGCACTACTCTTGGAATCCGCAAACCACAAATGACCAAGAGAATTAAGTGTTTTTGGTAGTATATCGAAAAACGAATAACAAAGCAGGAAGGACCCAAAAGAGCGAAAACGAAGCACCCCAGGTCGAAAACGACGCACTCACAACTCGAAAAAAACGAAGTACCCTACCCTATTTTTTATTGGAAGATCGTTTTGAACAGAGGCAAAAACCAAATTTTTTATTGTTGAGGCAGGCATGGTAAATATGTTACATAAAGTAAAACAAACAGTGAACCAATGTTAATTGGATTCTAAAAATAGAGGTAAATAGCCCGGCTCTTGAGTTTTTACGCAAACTGCGTATTGAAAACTGCCTTTTGGTTTTGAGGGGGAGAGAATCCTAAGGTATCTCCAAAATTTGGGCTGGTGTGTGCTGCATAGGAGTCAAACTTTCATTTTGTCTGGAACTGTAAATATGCAAAAGAATACGATTCAGCCCCGTCGAGTAAAAATAGTAGCGGCAAGAGGGACAAATCAATGATAAGAAACTGAATTAGGAACAGCACGCTCCGTTATAGTGAAAAGTTGATTTTTATTCTAATCAACAATGGAACATTTGGTCTATGACTCTGTTTAAAGTGATCTTCCAATGGAAAATGGGGTGCTTCGTGCATCGATTACAGGCCTTTTTGGCGCTACTGAAAGATCAATCTGGAATTCTTCTCCTTAAAGCAATATCGATCCAGTGGAAAAGGCTAACATCTTAAATGACCACTACGACAGTGTCTTCACGACAGTAAGTCCCATCCTACCGATTTTAGACAACAGTGATATTCCGGATATGCCAAGCTTCGTCATAAACGTAGATGGAGTAAGAAAACTACTACAAAGAGTCTTGAGAGTAGCTGCCCCAGTCGTAGCACCGTTCTTGAGTTTCGTCTTTCAACAATCAATTTACCTTGGTTCTGTATCAAGCAACTGGAAACATGCCGCAAACATCATAGCGATCGACAAGAATGCCGGCTGCAAATTAACGACCGATATCTCTCACCTCAGTTTCATGTAAGTTACTCTTGGGCAGTGGCTGGACCTTGCTTGGAGCCGGTCTAGAATGGAGAAGTTAGGCACCTCCTTCCCTCCTCTAGTCTGTGTGTACACCTTGGGTAAGTGTTAGCACACCCTTGGCCTCCCTTGGCTGAGGATACGGCCTTCGTGCACCCCCAGCCGGATCTGACTTGTCAACCTGGCGTCTTATCCGACAACTGGCAGTCCTGCAAGTCAACTCCACTGCAGCTCTGGTATCAGACAGTGCGGCTGTTTGTTAATCCGGCGAAAAAGCAAGGAGTATTTTCTGCGACCGTGTCAGCCCCGCTGTCCCGTCAAAATACAGGGAATACTCGCCAAGGGACACTATCGTGTGCCGTTTAGAGCCGTCATTTTCAGGCACAGCCTTACAATTTATGAAATGAGTTTTCAAGGAGTTACAGGAAATGCTACTGCGTCCGAGGCAACCGACGCCCCACGATCTATGGCAGTGTTGGAAAATATGCAAAGTCCATAGAGAGGAAAGCTTTTTAATCTAGGGGCGCGGAACGTCCGCACTTCCACTGACAGCGACACAAGTAGAACGTGCCACGGCAATCATCTGCAGAGAACTTGAGAAAGCAGGCATAGATGAATGTGCATTGAGGGAAGTTAGACGAACAGGTACGGGTAACATCAAGGAGAGAGGTCATACCATCTTCTGGAGCGGTGGCGAAAACGGGACGACTGGTGTTGGCTTTGCCATCTCCAATAAATTTGGCCATATAAACCCAGTTCCTGTAAACAAATGATTAATGACGGCTCGGATTCAACTCAAGAAAAACACTTATCTCACCCTAATTAACGTCTATGCTCCCACCATGCAGCGATCATCAGTTGAAAAAAGAGAGCTTTTATAAGAAGCTCGGTGAATGTATTGTTAAAGCTAAAGGGGACAGTATTATTGTTCTCGGTGGTTTCAACGCTCGCGTTGGAAAAGATTGGCAGTCTTGGCCGACTGTTATAGGAAAGTATGGAGTAGGAAAAATTAATTCTAATGGATTTATGCTGCTGGAATTCTGCGACATATTCCGAGTTAACAAACCACTTCAATAATACCCTGGGCTGTAGCCAGAAAAAATTGTGACTGAGGCAATGTCCATAGTTAAACACTGGCACCAAATAGGCCATTTGCTTGCTGATAAAGAAGCCAGGAAGTTTATCAACGTGACAAAGATCAATCCTAAAGCAGACGGTTTCATTGATCACAAACCTCTCGCATGCAAATGTTCAATCATCTTCAGGAAGATGAGAAGAGGGAGGGACGAAACTACCACTGAAATTAGACACCGCGATGAATGCTGAGAGGAAAGAGATCATGGAGAGGTTTCTTGATGAACTTGAACAATGTCCAATCATCAGTTTGATGAACCCATTAAAATGGAAGTGGTCAAGACAGCTTTTAAGAACACCAAGCTTACAAAGAGCCCGGGTCCAGATGGTAGATTACCTGAGGTCCTTGTTCATGGTGGACGTACTCTGTTATCATTCCTGCTCACCATCTTCAATCTGTTTTGGACATCAGCAAAGTTGCCATCAGACCTGATTGACGCCATCATCTGCATCCTATTCAAAAAGGGCGACCACAGTGATTGCGGCAACTACCGCGGAATGTCGTTGCTTAGTGTGGTAGGGAAGATATTTGCTGATGTACTACGGCAACACCTTCAGCCGCTAGCAGTGGTAGTTTACCCTGAATCTCAGTCTGGCTACACAAGCGGCAGAAGCACAGCTGACGGTATCTTCATCTTGCGTGAAATGATAGAGAAGTGTAGATAACAACGGCAGAACTTGTACATCGCCTTTATTGACTTCAAGGCCGTTCATTGTGTAAATCGGGAGCTTCGTTTCACGATCCTAGGAAAGCTTCGATATCCCGTCAATTTTGCCATCGAGACACTGTATTCTGGAGTGCATGCTAGACTGTGTGCAGACGGTGAACTCTCTAAACCAATAGAGTAAAACAGTGGCGTTAAGCAAGGGTGCAAGCTAGCTCCCACTGTGTTTGGGACATATACTGCGATCATGCTCTATCTTGCCTTTAAGAACATTAGTCCACATTACAGTATCATGGTTCGTTTCAGATATGACGGTGACCTATTTGATCACAGGCGCTTGAATCAAGACCAAGGCACTCACCAAATATATACGAAAAGTCCAGTATGCAAATGATATTGCCATTTTTACCAACGATGGTACAGCATTACTAGCATCTGCTATCTGCCTACAGCAACATTTCAAAGAAAATGGGTTTCAGAAAACCATGAGTGTTGGTGAGCAGGTTGATTTCTTTGTTGATGGACACAAGTTGAAGAGAGAGGAGCGCCCCAAACGTCTCTTAAGTTATGTCACCAAAGACTTTAATTTAGATGAACAGTTAACAGCACGGATTCAGGCTGCATCATGTGCGATGGGGTAGGGTTTTCAACAGCAGATACCTGACAGTTGCTACAAAGCTTAAGGTATACAATCAATGCATCACCCCGCCAATGATGTATGGAAGCGAGACCTGGACCCTATACCGTCATCATATCAAGCTTCTCACACCAGTCCAGCAAAGGCACTTGAGATCCATTCTTAAGATCAGATGGGATCATTACATCACAGACGATGAGGTACCGGATCGCGCTGAGATAATTCTTATCAGGAACAAACTACGTTGGATAGGCCATGTTGCGCGTATGCCAGACGACCGGCCGGTAAAGGCACTTCTCTATGGGAACTGACAGAGGGTTTAAGAAGAGCCGGTCGACCTCTTCTTAGGTATAAGGACACCATAAAGGACATCCTCAAGCGTGGGGATGCAGTAAATACGTGGAGAGCGATCGTAGGAGACCGGCTGGCCTGGCGGAAGGTTTACAACTGACGCCTGCGGCAAGATAGAGAAAGACAGGCGGTAGAGCAATATAGAAAAAAGGGCCAAACGCCACGAGAGAAGCAGAAAATGAAAATTAACTCTGAACTTTCATCGCTAAATGTTGTAACTCTTCATCATTGATTTGTTGCCTATAACCCGTGTCGGATTATTGGCGTAATATTACTCGAACACATAATTTTCTATCAATTATGTCACATTTAGACGGCCACAAAATTCGGGTAGACTATCAACATGGATTGACGAAAAACCGGTCATGTCAGACTCACCTTATCAATGCAATCGAAGAGCTAATTCGCTCTCTCAATGACAGAAACCAAACAGACATAGTTAGTCTGGGTTTCTCCAAAACTTTCGACTCGGTTGCACACAATCGCCCACTTTTAAAGCTGAATTGTGATGGTATCCGCTGCCACTAACCTAGCATGGATACAGTCCTGGCTAACAAACAGAACCCAGCAAGTAATCCTGGAAGGAAAACACAGCCACAGATCAACCATTCCCCAACTTGAGGTACAGTACTGGGAGCCCTCTGTTTTCTGTTGTATATAAATGACATTGGAAGCAGCGTATATCACATGCAGTGTTTCACAACACGTCTAAAGAAAAGAAGATACCGATAAGCTGCTTGCCGACGACACCCTTTTATATGGCCTCGTTCACAATAACCAAGACGCCATTCAGCTCCAAGAAGACCCTACTATGTTCTAAGGATTCATCGGTCAAGGCATTCAATCATGTGTAACTATACAATTCGTCACACACTGTGATCCGTAGATCAAACACCCATATCTTGGTGTCACTAGACTTACGGAAACGTTAAATTAGAAAGTGCACGTTACGAATGTTAAAAACAAAGCAAACGATGCTCTGGGCTTTGCAATCGTGCCCAGAAGGAATGACAAGCCGCACTTACACCTCCCTTGTTAGACCAACACTTGAATATGCCAGGGCAGCCTGGGATCCTTACCAAAAATACCAAGTCGACAGTTGTGTGCAGGGATGGCACAGTAGTGAGAGTACTCGCCTCCCACCAATGTCGCCCGGGTTTGATTCCCAGACCCGGCGTCATGTGGGCTGAGTTTGTTGGTTCTCTACTCTCCCCCGAGAGGTTTTTCTCCGGGTACTCCGGTTTTCCCCTCTCCCCCAAAACCAACATTTGACTTGATTTGCGTTAATTGTTGATTTCAGCTTACGGTGTCCCCAATTAGTGCTCCAGCGTTAGATCGACTATACACCATATCTACTATACACTTTCCTTTCCTTTCGACTGAAACGATTCAAAGACGTGCCGCTCGCTTTGCAACCAGAACGTATGGCACAAACGAGGGTTGTGTCACACGGTCGTCTGGCGTTAGACAGAGTAAAATATCAAGTCTGGCCGGTGTTGGCCGATTTGGACGTCAAAGGGTTAAAAATTAATTAATCTTTTCATCATATCATTTTTGTATTTTAGTAATATTGTAATGTAGTGTTTTTAAGTAAGAAGATTGTAAATATTACGTTTTTCAGCTGGCTCAGCCGCTGCAATGTGATTTAATAATAAACTTTCAAGTTCAACTTTCAACTCAATTCAACTTCAACTCATAATGACTATTAATTACTGGGTTGGCAAACCCAGTCGGAATCTGGGTCTCATTTCGTGGTTTTTTTATTTTTAGTTTTCTATTTTTTTATATATTTTCGTGTCGGTAAAAGTCTTGCCTGTCACTCCCCTGCTAAGCGGTGTCTTTGTGCATAGAGTCTTCTGTGCGTATTTTGTTAGGTTTGTAGGGTAATGCGTAGATTTCTCTGGTGCACACAGGAGGACATTTAATTAACCTGCAATGGCGTCGAAAGTCATTGTAACGCCCATGGCGTTATATCCATGTGGAGCTCAAGAATGGAACGTTAAGACAGGCGGTAAAACATTAAGAACTGGAATCTTAAAGGCGACGAATGATGGACTTCGACAGCAATCTTTCGCCCGTCGAGCCGAAATCAAAGTGAGCTGTACTTCTAATATTTCGCCAAGGTGGTGTTATGTACAGCACTGAAACCAAATGAAAATTTCCCTGGTAACTTATGGGTTCAACAAAGACAGCCTGAAGGAATCGAACTCCTTAAGTGGATCTGTGATCTCTGTTGTCTGTCTCACAGTGTTTACTGAAGTCAAATCTAAGTTGTCTGGCAAGTAACATTTCTTTTGTACTCAACTCTTCAAAGATAAAAAAATTGGAAATGTGACAGTGAAAAATTATTTGAATGAAAGCTTGTTGTCTCTTTTGTGCTTTATTATTTACGGTCAAGGTTCTTTCGAAAAGGGTTTGATGTCAACTGTCAGCAATTTATTTAATTGCATATGCTTTGCGACACCGATTGTGTGCACGCAATTGAAATAGGAAGGGTTTTTTGCCTCTAATAGCAAATATGTTGTTTGTTTCAATAATTGTTTCGCTGGAAAAGATTTTTGTGAGATTTCCATGTTTTGTGAAATTTTGTCATGTTGTTTAATTTTCGAGCATAACAAATTTGCATATGTGTGTTGAAATATGATAAGGGGGGATTTTTGTTGTAATGCACTGTAAGCAGCGCATAAGTCACGAAAATAAACAGATCTGTTGGAAGCGTGTTTGAGTTTCAACAAAATGAGCGCCAAAATCGGCAAAAAAGTGTGACACTGATGAATAATAAATAAAGAAGCTGCTATTCCCAAAACGATGGAATTACCTGGTGATAAATAACCTTGTCTTGGAGAGTAAATTTTTGACTTTGCAGAAACAATGGTCAACCTCAAGAGTTGGGGATTGTGATCTTTGTGTTTATTCGCACATTTATTGTCAAACTTTATAACACTTGAAAAAAAAAAGAAAACTAACAAAACAAAAACCCGGTATCTTGCCATCATTTGACACAGATGCTTCACTGTTTCGCGAGTAAACATGCCGCGGTAACTTGATCACGGCGCCCGATTTTGCGATTTATTTGTGCAGCCAAATGTAACTAACAAAATTGAACGTAGCAAAACTCTCCCACAATGTTTGTCGCTGATCGTAACTTTTTATATTCGCGGTTCAAGATTAATGTTGTTTTCATGTCGTAAATTTTATTGCTGATGGCAAAATATTTTATTCTCGATCAACCATCCTGGAAACTTCCTTCTGCTCTTCCTAAAAACTGTGTATCAATATTTATTAACTTTTGCATCAATATTTGTTTTGCATAAAGCAAGCTAACAAAATCTGTTCCTTGCTTAGTTCGCATTTGTTAGCGTTAAAATAGAATTTTCGGTCCAATGCTTATGTTATAGGAAGGGGTATATTTTTTTAGGTCACGCATCCAGATACTAACCCTGCCGGACTCAGTTTACAAAGCTGTCCGATGCTCAGAGTGCACGCTTAAACTTGTGGTGAAAAGAAGTTGTGCGGGAACTTGAAAATGATCAACATGTTAGCCCAGAAGCCAATCTTTCTCGATTCCCTTTTATTTTCTTCAATCTTTCTGGGTTCAGTACTTTGCTAGTAACCACATGTCTTCACAGGGGGCTATTTACCCAAGATTTCCACCATGGTACTACAACGATATACAATACCAAAACAATATCGTGCACTGTTAGAGCTACATATTAAGCAAAGACAACTTGAATCTCCTGGAAGACAACACGCAGCTCAGTTGACAATATGGAATAAATCGCTGTGTTACTTCACTACCACACGTAAGCAATGCGTGTCTGTTTTTTCTAAAGATGACAGGAATTTCTTCTTTCTGACAAATGATTAATTAATAGGCCGGTAGCCAGGTTTTTAACCTCAGAAAAGGATCTGTCTTGTCGTATGAACGTGTGAGGTAAAGGGCCTCTGCTGGTATGACTTCTTGGTGACCCCTCAAATGGTCTTAATGACCCCCGACTTGAGAAAAATTGCCTGGAGCGCTGAATGTAGCACAGGCAACCCAGTGTACGCTCACGGATCGTCTAGTTTGGAATAAAAAGGGCACTTGTTGTCTTTGTTTCTTTTGAACCATAACACAAGTATATTTGCAAGTCATCTATTCCAAACTGGGATTTTGGTTGATCAGATTATCAATACAAATAACAATGATGCAGTAATATGCTACCTTTTCTCAGACGATAGTCTTTAAATCCATAAAGCAATGCATCTGGCTAGATTGGAATATCATAAAGGATGGGGTTTGGGGTCAAACCGAACTCTTCCAAAAAATGCTGGGGAGGAGGACTAAGAGTCCAAAATCAAAGGATTTCAGTTTATTTCACAATTTCTTTTTAAGAAAGAAGTAAAATCGTTCTCTGGTAAAAAGTTTTGAAAAAACTATGAGCTTTCGACAGACTGAACTGCTGCCTTCAACGGATAAAAATGTGTGAAGCCTAAAAGCGAAAGAAATTTAAATATAACGAAAAATTCGCATAAATTAAAGGATAAAAGCATGTACAGTAGTAGAAAGAATGTTAAAAATGCTAAGAAAATTAGTGTTTCTTTAAGAGAAAGTGAGATTGTCTTGGAAGCGGGCACGAATTATTGTCTGCCCCAACAGTTTTTGCCGTGTGCCATGACTCCAATGTCTTTCTACTCCGGTACTCCGGTTGTTTGCTTTGTCAATGATTTTAGAATTGTTAAAGTCAATATCATGATTAAAAGTCCACGCACAAAACATGTGTGGACTTTTAATCATGATATTGACTTTAACAATTCTAAAATCATTGACAAAGCGAACAACCGGAGTAGAAAGACATTGGAGTCATGGCACATGGCAAAAACTGTTGGGGCAGACAATAATTCATGCCCACTCCCAAAACAATATCACATTCTCTTAAAGAAACACTAATTTTCTTAGCATTTTTAACATTCTTTCTACTACTGTACATGCTTTTATCCTTTAATTTATGCGAATTTTTCGTTATATTTAAATTTCTTTCGCTTTTAGGCTTCACACATTTTTATCCGTTGGAAGGCAGCAGTTCAGTCTGTCGAAAGCTCATACAATGTAGTTTTTTTCAAAACTTTTTACCAGAGAACGATTTTACTTCTTTCTTAGCATGAATCCTGGTAATGGATCTTCAATATATATATATTTTTTCACAATGTTTATTTCATTGTTTCTATGCTAAGTTATACAAGTTCAATATAAAAAGAAAAAAACGGATATGTACATTAAGTCTTAGAATAAGTTTGTATTACATGTACATGTACACTGCCTTTTACAACACAATACATGCTTTGCCTTTCCTCATTCAAAAAAAAAAATTAACTTGGCTTTAACAACTTCCAAGTTTACTGCAAACCAAGTCGTACTGTACATGTCATCTTGCCACTTTGCGACTTTGTTTTTGACTCTTCAATGCATCAAGCTCTTTGTCCATTACATTGCAGTCCGCAGCACTGGCCGCCATCTTAAAAAAAAAGGAAAAAAAAAGAAGACATGCCCCCTCACTTGGTTAAATATACATA
>NC_090890.1:34384517-34404517 GCF_036669925.1 Montipora capricornis | reverse complement strand
TTAGTGCGCGGCCTTGGTGCAAGAGGTCCTGAGTTCGATTGCCGGATCTCACATCCTTGTTTTGACTTCTTTCCGTTCTGTGTAGCTTAAGTAGCTTTATACACTGTATACCTGTAAAACGGAGCTCTGATGGAGAGGGGGGAGTAAAATGATCGCACTGTCGACCTCAGGTTTGTCAGTTGAATTACTGTTACAAGTTATCGACGTTAAATATGGTTGCTTTACTTTACTTTACTTTTACAGTATCCTGTTTTTTAAAAACATGTTCAACAATAACTTTTTGCTCAGAGGGAAAGAATTTCATCAAATAAATTAGTCTTACGCACCGAAAATCAACAGAACGTTGTTAAAGTTGTTGAAATGAGTAGCCATCACTGTAATCACAATTTTAAGGAATGTTAATCATGCGCTTCATTGCGTTCTGTGGGAAGCAGTCTCAGCTTGGTGTCCAAAGCTGGTTTGACGACAACACCGTGATGAGAAATATGAACACACATGGAAATGAGGTTCTGGGGTTGTGCGACCAGAGGTATTTTTTTATCCTCAACCGTTGATTTGGAATCTTGAAGCTTTCTCTCCAACCTCGGAACAAAATTTCTCTGGCACCCAGGGTATCGTTTGGCTTTCCTTTTATTGTTAACTCCCAGCCTTTACAGTACTTTTTGGTGCAAATGTTAAGCCAAAAAAAATTGACCTAGCATCAGATTAGACTGAAAAGAAGAGGGATTATGAAGCGGAAAAACATGTTCAGTCCTTCCTTAGTGAGTGGAATAAACGTTTGCTTAGTGCAACTGCAAGACATGCGTGACATGCAGGAAAAAGTCCGTCAGAGCAATTTGTAGTTAATTTTTTGCAGATTATTTAAAGAAGAGTTGAGTAAGTTTTACTCAAGAGCGTATTTTGTTATCTTTGAACTGAATTAATTACCAAAGCTTTAAAAAGTAAAAGACCTCAAAACGGGATAGGGCATTACAAAATAATCAATGTGAGAATGTGTGAGCCAAAGGGCCACTGCTGGCACAACATCTGAGTGACCCCTCGATTGGTCTAAATGACTCCCAACTTGAAAAAAATTAACTGGAATGCTGCATTTCAATACCACCCAACTCAGTGCCTTCTATTTTTGTGTAACACATACCACAGGCAACCCAGTTTACGCTCATTGGGCGTCCAGATTTTACTGTACCATATGAGTACATAACTGAACTTGCCAATGATATGATGAAGGAACAATGTTTCCCTAACCCTAACCTTTTGAGATCCTCACAGTAGTGAATGCTACTTTAGCAGTAACAAAAGTACAGTTCAAATAATTACATGAATTTCATAATTATTACATGTATGTTCTCCATCACATAGACAATACTGTCAACGCAGGTTGAGAAGGTTGTACAAGACGATGCATTTCCAGCATGGCTCTAGGCATTTTTAAATCAAAGAAAGTGACTAAGGATTTACTCAAAGATGTCAGGTAACATGTCTGATCTGGCTATTTGCCTTAGTTTACATGTAGTTAACTGTAATGAAATTACATGTACATGTACAACTAAAATGATGATGAACTCCCTCATTTCCTGAAGATCTCATAAACCCAAGCAAGTCTCCATGGAGAAGCAGAGATCACAGTTACTCTACATGTAGTTGAACTATGTAACAATTATTATCGAGGTGTTAAGCCGAAGATGAAGAAAACGAAGCGGATAATGGCGGTTCAACAAGAGCACATGTTTTTATTCTTCAAAACGAGGCTAACCGACGTCATGGTTTACAATGATAGCCAATGTTTAGGAATATTGTTACATCCTCCCTTTTTTTTTTTTTTTTTGAGCGAAAATGAACTAAAGCAACGCTGCGAGTGTCTCTCAGTCCTTACAAAAGAGTAATAGAAAAAAAAAAAAAAAAACAACAACAACAACAAACAAAAAAAAACAAAAGTGATTAAGTCTTAACATAGTCCTGGAATCTAACTGGTTCTTTGATGACACGGCCCGAGCGAGTACACACAGGTGACGACTGCTTGGTGGTCCTTGCTTCCAGGTGGCTTTTCTGGCCGTTCGCAGCTCTTGTGTTTGGCAATTGAGTATCCTGACCCCGTTGGGGTCCAGGCAGTGGATCTGGTACAGGCGGCGCATCCGCTGCGGGAATGGAAGGGCTCTTCACTAGGTGCTGCCTATTGCGTCTAAAGCTGGAACCGTGTGACTGGACTTCATAGGATCTCTCATCTAGTCGCTTTGTCACGTGACCCTCATCCCAACTGTGTTTACCAAGGACAAATGGTTTCATTCTAACTGTGTCGCCAGCTTTTAAGGCCGGAAGGTCATGGGATGACCGATTGTAGTAATGCTGCTGCCTCTTTTGGTTGAGCTGGAGTTGTTCCCTTTCATGGAGGCTGGGTGGGCTTCTGGGTTCCAGGAGCGATCTTGTGGACGGTAACAAGCTTCTTGTCCTTCTCCCCAAAAGACGCTGTGCCGGGCTACTGGCAACACCTTGAGTTGGTGTGTTCCGGATATTGAGTAGAGCTAGGTACTGGTCTTCTCCTGACTTTGATGTCTTGCGTAACATTCTTTTTGCCGTCTTCACAGCCGATTCAACTTTTCCATTTGCCTGACTGTGGTGCGGTGATATGGTAGTGTGCTCAATGCCCCATGTCTTGGTAAAAGATTTGAATTCACGTGATGTAAATTGGGGGCCATTATCTGTAACCAGTTGTCTAGGAATACCATATCGTGCCAGGTGTGACTTCAATCTTTTGATCACAGTTGATGATTTGGTGTCGGTGAGTGGATCCAATTCCCAGAAGTTGGACTTGTAGCAGACGGTGACGAGGTACTCTTTGTCATTACAGGTGAAAAGGTCTGCCCCAATTTTCTCCCAAGCTCCGTCCGGGATTTCATGAGACATGAGCGTCTCTTTACAAGGTGTTAGTTCATACTCGCGGCATGTCTCACAGGTGCGAATCCAAGCTTTTAATTCCTTGTTCATGCCGGGCCAATAAACATGTTCCCTTGCACGGCGCAGGCAGGCCTCAATTCCTTGGTGTCCACTATGGACATCTTTTTTGACAGCTGTGCGCATTCCCTTTGGTATAACAAGCCGCTCGCCACGAAATATAAGGCCATCAGTGACTGCGAGCTCATCCCTAACACTGAAGTATGGGGTGACAAGTGGTGGTAGCGATTTCTCATCTGCTGGCCAACCTTCCTGTATTACGCGTTTCAGCTGTTGAAGAGAGGTGTCATCGTTGGTGTATTGGCGGATCTCGCGGATCTTCTCTTCAGGCATGAGCAGGTAGGAGAGGGCATTTATGGTCTCGAATTCTTCTTGTCCACAATCAGAGGCTTTTGGCAGGTGAGCCCTGCTGAGCGTGTCGGCCAGGTACATCTCTTTACCATTTAGGTATCGCACTTCAATGTCATATGCCAGGGCGCGCATTAGCATTCCCTGTAAGCGTTTAGGGGCTCTGTCCAAGGGTTTCTTTACGATGCTTGCAAGTGGTTTATGATCTGAGTACACAGTCACAGGGCGGCCAAACGTGTACTGGTGCCACTTTTCTAGGGAAAATACAATTGCGAGCATCTCCTTCTCTATGGTAGCATATCTCGTTTCTGCCTCACTCAAAGCGCGGCTGGCGTATGCTAGCGGCTGACCGTCTTGAAGTAGGGCGGCTCCTAGTCCCTGTCCACTAGCGTCACACTGGATCGATAGGTTTTTACTTGGATCAAAGTAGGCTAGCACAGGTGCGTTTGTCAGCAAACGCTTCATCTCTGTAAAGGCTTTCTCGTGTACAGCATCCCACATCCACTCGGAGGTAGGGAGAGCTAGGTCATAGATTGGACGCATCACATCGGCAAGGTTTGGAACAAATTTAGACAGGTAATTTACTGTTCCTCGTAGTCTTTCTACAGATGCTTTGTCTTGAGGAGGAACCATGTTTTGGACTGCTTCCACTTTAGTGGGGTCTGGCTTGAGGCCATCACTGGTTAAGACATGACCCATGAACGGAATCTCGCTGAGACCAAAGCGGCACTTCTCTTTGCTCAAGGTGATACCCTTATCAACACAGCAGGTGAGGAAGGTACGGACACGTGTATCGTGTTCCTCATCTGTTCGACCCCAGATAATCACATCATCAGCGATGCAGCGCACCCCTTCAAGGCCCTCAAGAGCATGATGCAGACGTTTTTGGAAGATTTCGCTGCTGACTTTCAAACCAAATGGGAGACGCAGCCACCGATAACGCCCAAAAGGGGTGGCAAATGTGGTTAACAAACTTGATGCATGATCGAGCTCACAGTGGAGGTACCCAGACTTGAGATCACAAACAGAGAATACTTTCGCCTTGGTAAGTTCTGGAAGTACATTTTCCAGAGTGGGAAGCTGGTAGTGTTCGCGCTTCAGTGCGTCATTTAGAGGTCGGGGATCAATGCAGATACGAATTCCAGCTTTCTTTTCAGCAACAGACATCTGACTCACCCAGTCAGTGGGTTCGTCGACAGGCACAATGATACTCGCGTCCACAAGACGCTGGAGTTCATCTTTGACAACTTGTTTTCTAGATTCAGGCAGGGTGCGTGCACAACGGATTACAGGAGTGGAACCTTCAATCAATGTCAAGTGAACCTTCTTTCCAGGTAGGGTACCAGGGGTGTCCTTAAAAGCCTCAGGAAACTGTTTGAAGTGTTGATTTTCGTGGTTGACAGCATTAACTGCTTTAAACAGGTCATAATGAACACTTATGAGATTCATCTTCTGTGCGGCGGTACCACTGAGGAGAGGTGTGAGGTGGTCTTTAACAATGACGAAGTCCACCTTGTACGTTTTCTTGGTAGCAGGGTTCTTGACTTTCACTTTACACTTGCCAAGAGCGGGCATAGAGGTTTTGTTCCACATCTGAAGATGGACCCTCTCAGGGCGGATAGCATGCTGATCCCTCAGGAAGTGTTTTGGAAGAATACAAACTGTAGCCCCACTGTCGATTTGCATTTTGACAGGTCTTTCGTTTACCTCCATTTCGCAGAAAATAAGCTGGTTTCCAGGACTTACTGAATTCACAAATTCACTTTCGAGAGCTGTTACAGTGCTGATTGTCCCAGTGCTGCTTACGGATGAGTCGGAGGAGTAACCGTCGCCCAGAGAGTTGACACCTTGGTGTTTACATTTCGTTGAAGCTTTAAAATGATTTCTTTCACCGCAGGATGCACAGGTCTTTCCCCAAGCAGGGCACATTTCTTTTTTCATTACATGAAGTTGGAGACAGAATAGACATTTCTTCTTTCCAGAATGCTTATCATCACTCTGGGGAGGCTTCTTGTGCTGGAGTTTGTTTGGGGCTGACTTCTTTGTCTTCTTCGAAATATCCTTGACCTTGTTGATTTCTTCATTCTTCAGAGCCTTCATGTGAAGAGAAGCAGCTTCCATTCCCCGACAGATTTCAATAGCTTTATTAAGAGTCAGATCGTGAGTAGAGAGGAGTTCTTCACGTGTTTTGTCATCCGAGATTCCTAAGAGCAGTGGTCCATTATTAACAAGTCTCGCATGCAGTCACAGAAACCACAGGTTTTGGCCATGTTTCGCAGAACTGAAAGATACTCATCGATTGACTCGCCAGAGGCTTGATCTCTACGGTTAAACTGAAAACGTTCAAAGAATTCCTGTGTTTGGCCAAGAAAGTGCTGATCGTATTTGGCTAGAATATCCGCCATTTTATTTCTGTCCTCACCTTCGGAGAATTTCATGCCGTTGTAAAGTCGCAAAGCTTCTATTCCAATCGTGTGCAGTAAAATAGCGCACTTGTAGTCTTCTGGCTGGCTGTTTAAGCCCGTGATAATACAGTAATTATCCCATCGTTGTTTCCAGATTTTCCAGTTATCAGCCCGATCGCCTTCGATCTCTAGAGGTTGCGGAGGAGAAACTTGTGGCCTTCGAAAAGCCGGAGCTGGAGCGAGCGTTCCAGAAGCTTGACCGCTAGAATCAGTCATTATGTTCTTTCCCACCGCTGCCACCATGTAACAATTATTATCGAGGTGTTAAGCCGAAGATGAAGAAAACGAAGCGGATAATGGCGGTTCAACAAGAGCACATGTTTTTATTCTTTAAAACGAGGCTAACCGACGTCATGGTTTACAATGATAGCCAATGTTAAGCAATATTGTTACAAACTACATGCACATGGCATTATCACCCTTTTGTAATTTAATTTGTTAAGTTTGTTTCTTCTTCTTCTTCTTCTTCTTCTTTTTCTTCTTAATATTATTGTTATTAAAATTATTATGATTATTAATAATTTAATAGGTATTTACACATTCCTCTTATGGATGCAGAGCGAGCATGGAGTCATGCCATGGAGCTCAAACTTCTGGCAAACACTGAACCACGCAAAAAGTTTCATTACATCAGACGACTGCGCAAGGCTGCAAGTCATGCTGACCAACTACAAGAGTTATGCTACGGTGATGCATGTGATGCAAGGTCTAAGTTAGAAGCTCAGGTCTGTAGATGGCTGGGTGAAAGGTTAAAAGTAGGGTGTACATGTACTTGTAAATGTAGATGTTACAGTTTCATACATTGTGAAATTATGGTAAAAGAGTTGATTTAGATATTTTTGCATTGTAAGGTAAAAAAAACAAAAAAACAAAATATATTAATATTAATTATTTTGTGCTAAGATGGGGCAGACAATTTGGTTTAGAAGGCTGCAAACACTAATCATTGTTATGAAGGACCTTTTGGTCATTTAGTTAATTTTGTGGTGGATGGGGCTTGACCAAAGCAGGCTTCTATGAAAATACATGTACAATGTATGAAGTGAATAATACTGATTAAATCGGTTTAATTTTGAAAATGAGGGTGGTTCATGGGCTGGGTACATTGTACATTAATCAGGGGTTCATATCATGTTTTCTTTACATCCCTGGGCCCAGTATCCTATTAATGTTTTGTGACACATTGTGGATGCAGATGTACAGTGACTGTACATCTATATATACCATTTTGATTCTGATTTGTGTTATGGAGAGAAATAATAATGCTTTGTGTTCCCAGGCTACAGTACATGTACATGTACGTAGTGGGTGATGAAGAGAACAAAATCAAGTTTTTGATTAAAAATATTCAATTTGATACTTGTGCTGCTGAGAAGATGATTAATTTTTCTCTTCATAGCACTAAACAATGCATCTGTGCTCATGGGTGGCATGTAAAATGTCATTTTCTTGTTGTTAACACAGGCTTATGCCTCATTCATGAAAGGTAGTGTCAGCTTTGAGTTGCAGAACTGGAAGGAAGCTCTTGAACTGTTCCGCCAAGCTAAGTATGTCTTCTAGCCTTCTAGTCTTGTAGTCATCATAACATTACTGGTATTATGTGTACATGACTGCAGAACCTTTTTGATGTTTCTGGCATCCTTTAACAATGCAGGACAATCTATGAGAAGTTAGCTGGCGCATTTTCAGAGGAGCAGCGTGGTATGTATCTTCAGCGAGTTGAAGAGATCACACCCAATATAAGCTACTGTGCTTACAATCTTAAGGAGGGATCAACAGATATCAATGATCTGATGCAACTGAGATTGAGTGCTACTGCGGTTGGAGGAACACACGATCCTGTTCTAACAGCTAAAATTGATGTAAGTTTCAGGAAGTGTATAAAAGAGTGCATAGTAAAGGTGAATTTGTTTCTCTGGGCCCGGTTGTTTGAAAGCCAATTAACTTAATCCAGGATTAGAGCAAACTTTTGTTTTATGTTTTCAACTTTTTGGTGAAAGTTTATTTTGCTTATTTTTGTTTTTCAAGATTGTCTCCTTCTAATGTAAAGTTCTGCTGAATATCAGCGTTGAACAGCATTTGGGAGTAGAGAAATGAACCTCTTGGTTAATTTTTAATCTGGGATTAGCGTTAATCGGCTTTTGAACAACCGGGCCCTGAAGTTTAGCAACCCTTGATTTTCAAGTTTATTGCATTAAAATCATCTTAACTGTATTGAAAGCATCCAAAGTTTATACATAGTATAATCGCGCATGCAGTGGAAGCGATCGCGAAAAATACATGTATTTCGATACTAAATGTCAGCAAATCTTAAAGGAAGCAGTTGGAGATAAATTAAATTAAAATCTTTGTATCGCATACACTATAGTATTGTTTAAATATTTTTAAGTTCAAGTTTGTTTGCAATTGGTATGTTCGCCGCCGCTTTCTGTTTACCGCAGATTGTTTGCCATGTGCATGGAGGTTTGACCCGTTATGAATGTGTTCCAAGAAATTTCAGAGTCTGGATTAGGGTTCTTTGTTAATAGTGTCCTGGTAATTCGGCAGTTATAAACAATGAAGTCCAGAAAACATGAGCGGTGATAAACAATCGCGCATACATTGGAAGCGATCGTGAGAAAGACATGAATAATGTAATTTGATACTGAATGTCTGGAAATATTAAAGGCGGCCGCGTGTCAAAAGTCTTTGTCTAACTGTTTCGCTTTCGAGAAGTCTCACCTCACCTCGAGATTTCTGATCGAGATCCTCGAAAAAAAATTTCGAGGGTCTCGAAACTCGATCCTCGATCCTCGAATCTCGAAACTCGAGCCTCGATTCTCGAAAACATCGAGGATAGCGGATAGAGTTTCGAGTCGAGACTGTCAACTTACATTTGCACGGTACTGTAGTAAGCTTAATAATGCAGGCATTTTGATCGGTTTTCACCAACGATCTATTGGAGGACAATAGGAGGACAATTTATTACATTATGTGAAACAAATTCTGTCCAGTAATAGATCACATCATCACAGATGTCAAAGTGTTGTAAGATAATCAGTGACACACTCCGTTATTGCCTTGCGTTTTTACTGCATTTTTATTACTGAACAGATGTATGGCTAAAGACTGTTACAGTATTAATTTAAAAGATTGTCAATCTCTACTTAAAGTGCCCCTAACCCAAAAATATTTTTTTCGCTAATCTTTGCGCCTGTTCAAAACGCATTGCGGCCTTTTTTTCCTTTTTCTAACAAATCCTGCCTTTTTTATAGGCTTCGAAACTTGTGAAAAACCAAGCATCTTCTGTTCGCAGCTGAGTCAGAAGGGGAGTGGGTCTATTCCTGATTTGACGTCACCAACATTATTGCATTAACTCTTTGTAAACATGCATGCCAAGTGTAGATTGTGACGTCAAATCAGGAATAGACCCATTCCCCTTCTGATTCGGTCGTGAACAGAAGATGCTTGGTTTTTCGCAAGTTTCGAAGCCTACAAAAAGACAGGATTTGTTAAAAAAAGGAAAAAAATGGCCGCAATGCGCTTCAAATAGCTGCAAAGATTTCTTTTAGCGAAAAGAAATATTTTGGGGTTAGGGGCACTTTAAGTTATGTCAACTCTAGTTAAGACGATGGGACTTTGTATTTAAATGTACTAATGTTGTTGGATTCCTGTAGCTGCCCACCCCTCTAAACTGCCTTAAATAAAATTTAAGCCATCGGGGATTTACAGCAGAAACAAAATAATGTTTTCCTTTACTTAGGAAGTCATTGCTCAAACACGTGACAAAGAGGCTGCTAAGATGACAGAGGTGACTTGGCGTGGCCACACCATACCAGTCAAGAATGAGAAAGCTCGCTCATTCATCTTACACTCGCAGCAAAGTACACGAGAGTTGGACAGAGCTGAGACACTTGACAGCAAGTTGAGTTTGTATGATAGTTTGCTGATGGAATGTAAAGATGCTCTGCAAGCAGTCAAGGATGAGTTAAAGGGAGACACTGTGAGTTGTTATTTTTACATCTAGGAATGTAGGTACATTGACAGGGCAGTTACTTTTCTTCATTCCAGGTTCTTTCTGTCTCCTTTACTTATTCCCACTTCTGTTGGGTTGGGACTTACTGTGTCTATAATTATTTTCCACGAATAAAATTCAAAGGCTCTGGGAGAAAACATACAGTATCTCAGTTTAACCCAACCACACGACATGATGTTGTTGGTTAATGTCTAAGTTTTGACATGGAGGCTGGGTGCCCAGGAACATGAAGGCTGGAACTGCTGATCCCAAAATCAAGTATGTAGAACACCCAAGAGCCTTCCCTACCCCTAACCTACATGTACATGTAGCCAGGAGCTCCACCCACCAAACCAATCATCACACTGAAAGAAAGAACAGTAGAGAACCTACTATGCAAATATAAGTAACACCACAAAGTGGAGGGAAAGGAGACCCTCACCCTAACTCTAACACTAGAAAGTGCAAGCTACACAAAGCATCCCATACTCTGAGCAGAGTAAAACTACATGTACGTGTAGGTCTTGCAGGAGCACATGGGAAGGTGCATGAGTAGACAACATCAGAACACCACCTACTCAGTAAATGCTCTCTAGAATACCCTGACATTACACCCAGAACAGTAGTGCAACACACGAACCTCTTATGTGTGTCATTATATTGTTCTCAGGGTTCTGGGAAGATACGCTCTCATAAGACCGAGACACAAATTGCAAATATGCAGTTTCTTCATGTGTACATCTCTTACATTCGGCTGAGTAAAACTGTGGAAAGAAACTTGCTTATGGCTGAATCCATGAAAAGGAATTTGCCACCTGTTCTCCAGACTTCTGTTGGGGAAGTTACTGTAGAATCAGGCCCTTCTAACAGAAAGATCTCCAAGCCTGAAGACCTGGTGCGAATTTATGACATAATTTTGCAGGTAATGTAAGATTAAAGTTTACAATATTTTTCAAAAAGCAGTGCTATTTCAGTCAGTCACAAAGTGTTTTGGTGGTATAGCATCACTATGAAAATCTAAGGATACTCATCACTGGGCTGAGTATTACCCAGTAAGAGAATAGCTTTCCTTTTGATATTACAGATTCTGCAAAAGCTTATGCAAGTAAATGCAATATGTCGACACAACTTTACCCAAAATGGCAAGTTGGAACATAATTCAATCATTAATTTTATTATTACATGTACATGTTGGCACATGGTGCCTGAGGTGACCCAACAGGTCAGAAACAATAATTATTCTGATGAAAATTGCCTTCCTATTTTGTATCACAGAACCTGTCTGATATGGCTGAATTGCATGGGATTGATCAAGACCTAAATTTTTCCAAGGAGATTGCAGCTAAAATGTTGCATTACAAAGCTCAAAGGTATGGTGTTGTTTGGCTCGCCGCTGACTTGCATAATAAGGACAAGTTGAAAATCTACAATACCCACAGTCCAGGGTAGAGGTCATGTTGTAACTTTCACTTATCGCCCAAAAGTGAGGAGACTCTTTTGTTCAGTGAGATACCTTCTAAATAATAGATTCCTTGATTCAGAAAAATCGTACTGTACGTTAAATTGACTCAGTGGTTTTCTTTCTTTAAGATGCCTGTTTGTGGCACATTCATATCTGCTTGCTAAGAAGTGGCGTGAGGCCTTGTCTCTTTTCACGCGTGTACTCAGTCACGCAGCTTCTGCTGTTACACATTTCCAGGAAATAAACCCACCACAAACTCAGGTACTGTATGTTACATATTACCCTAAATTTCTTGGTAATACAGTACATGTACAATACTCCCTTCTGTAAAATGGTCACTGGAAGTTCTCAGTAACCACGGAAAGATATGAGTGGTAAGGGTTACTTTGAAAATGAGTTTAGGGTTTTAGGAGTTTCAAATACCCAAAACTTGAAAGGGGATTTGGATGTGAATTTCAGCAACACCTTACTCTGTCGAACGCCAGACGATTTTACTCATCAACTGGAGGTGTCTTAATGCACCTGGAAGGGTCAGTGGGTTAATCAGTCAAAAACTACCATGTAGGGTTAGGTTTAAGGAAAAGAAAACCCAGATGTACCCCTAACCACTTCCTTTTTCTGCCAAATATGAATAATTTCTTATTATTCAGCTTCAGTTATTTCACTTCTTTTGTGAAATTATTTTAAAACTCCACAATGTGACCTTGTCAAATCCTTTGTTAAAAAAAAAAACAAAACAAAACAAAAAACCAAACCTCTGATTATTCTGCAGAAACTTTCCTTTTTGCATTTGATATTCATTTCACAATTACCACTGACTGTTTCTTAGGTAATTAATAATCTCCAGGAACTGATATCACAGACAAGAGGATTCAAGTGCTCTACGTATGCTTCATATATTTTGGGTGAGTACTGTTGTAGTGAATTCGCAACTGTCTTGGAGGGATGTCAAGATATTAAATTTTGATCATGACAGTTATGAATGTTACTTAGCAGGAATGAAAGGAACGCGTGAAAACATCAGGCTTAAACAGGACTTGGCGCCAATGAGGCGCGTAGCGCCGAGTTGGCTATAACCACTCTCATATCCAACAAGCGCGAATGGAATAATTGTTTTATTAAATTCCTTAAACTCCAAAAGTTTAGAAGTACGAAATACGAGCGAAAAAAGCGAGAAAATCCTAGCGAAATCGAAAAAAGTTGACGAAGATGCGATGTTGTGTAATACCTCGTGGTCAGACAGACGCAGGCTCATCACAAAAACATTTCTTACCTTTTCGCGTATCCCTAAGCTTCGAAAGTGATCCAAACTTTCCACAAAAACGTTTTTCTTTTGCTTTATACTGAAAGAAATTTCGCTTTCTGGCGTAAACGTTTTTAGTTTAGCAACGCTAAGCGCAATCATTTACCATATAAGGTCAAAGTAAGGTATATGAGCTGATAACCGAGATTGAGTGAACCAATCAGAGCACGAGAATTGCATTATCCGAGGTTGAGAATTTAATAATTACTGGTATTCATTTATTCCTTGCACTGCTATCACGGAGGCCATGAAATCAAGTCCCGTTCAAGCCTGAATTTTTCAGACTTTCCTTTGTTACTGCTTAATTAATTAATGTTCATGACTGGGATGATGAAAAATGTTTTACATGTTTATATCTGCATTTCAAACAATTACAACATGTACATGCACCTGTGTTTCATGTTTTGGAGGCAGTTATTAAATTAATACTGTAAGAGGAGAGGCAATCTGTATCCTCCCTCTCACCAGTTTCCCCCTATTTCCCTATTAATTATTTTACTGTCTTGTGGAAACGCACATTACCACCTGAGGATTAGAGGGTTATAGGGGGGTAAAAATTAATGAGAAATGTTCCAGAAACTGAAGGCACACGGGTGCCATTACAGGTCATACAGCCAATCATCTTACTTTTTGGGACTATTTCGTTCACGGTGTAATTATCCATTGTCCTGCGAAATCGCGCGGAATATCGCCTGATACTTAGCCGACGAGACCGTAGGGCAAGTTGGCTAAAATCAGGCGATATTCCGCAAGATTGAGCAGGATAATGGTTTTATTATTCAACATATTGATGATAAAGCACAATTTTCTACGTTTATTGGAAAAAAAGTTGGAAAAAGTACCATTTTTCTCCGCGACACATTACGTATATCGCAGGATATCTGTTGAGTACGCAGGACGAATATTGCGCGCGCTATGATCATATTTGGACATTGTCACAATGTGTTGAACAATAATATAGAATATTAATCCAGTATCCTTCTCTATCATTGCGGTAAGTAATTTTTGTTTTCTTGGCAGAGAGAGAGGTTGTTGCAGATGAACCGGCTGATATGTCTTTGAATGAAAAGGTATGATATAGCCACTTATTTCTATCACAAAATGATGAAGGTCGAATGCTCAAAATGCCAGCTCGCTTATCCCAATTTACTTATAATCAGTCAATTCTGCTGAATTCTTTTTGGACCAGACTGAAATCTTACAAACATCAGGTCACTGATCACATACATTGTATTTTTGTGTGCATTTTAGCCTCTAAGTGCCCGTTTGGATCATTATGTAGTAGACGTGTCCCTAACAAGCAAGAAACCGCATGTGACTGCATTTCCACCTGATTTTGAACCAGTTCCCTGCAAGCCTCTCTTCTTTGATTTAGCACTGAATCAAGTTCAGTTTCCATCTCTGGCTCACAGATCGGAGGAAAGGAAAGCAGCTGGTTTGGCTGGTTACTTCAAAGGATGGTTGTGGGGGTCTGGCAGCTAAAAACACTAACGAAAACTCAATAAAACGTTATACTTGTTTCCCGTTGTACATTGTACGTGTAAATTTATTGGTCTTAACTACAATGTGTTCATTGTAACATTCAAGGGAGGGGGAGATGCCAGTGTGAAAACGAGAGTGTAGGGTTGACCGCAGTTTGCTTTTTTGCTTGCTTGATCAGTTCAGCGCGAGAAGCGTAGGGTCATGTAGTGGCTCTCATAAGCTAAAATCTGATTGGCTTGCAAAAACTGAAGGGCAGTGCTACTCCCATGAAAGGTGTGTGGGCGTGCGTGCTAGGGGGAAGGGCGGGTTCTGTACTAACCGTAAACCCATTCTTTTTCTTCTTGTCCCAGTTAGAATGATGTTACTTTCTAAACGAGTTAGAATCATGACCTGTGCCATTGGATTAGGGATTATCTTTTAGTCGTGTCAGGCGCCAATATGGCCGCCACGTTTGTGAGGGAGGAAGTCAACTAGGGAACGAGTCAGGAAAGTGGTAGCCGCCCTTACCTCTTTAATGTTTTTCTTAATGATTTAAATATATGTAATAATGACGCTCCTGTTCTTTTTAAATATGTAGACGACTCCACCATCATAGCTTCTGTAAGCAGTAATTCTGATCCGTCTGTCCGTTCAGGAGAACTATTTTTAAATTGGTCTAGAGAGAATAATATGATTTGTAACCCTAGGAAATGCAAGGAACTCGTTGTTAGGAAGAAAAACAATAACACGCAATATAAGCAAGTTTGCAATATCCCACAGTCTAACAGTTTGTCTTTATTAGGTGTTACCCTTCAAAGTAACCGAAAGTTCAGTGAACATGTAAGAGAAATTAGTGAAAGGAAACAGATGTTTGCATGTTTTAAGGTCCCTTAGAAAGGAGCAATACTCTCAAGTAGAGATAGATCATTTATTTAAGTCTTTAGTTCTTCCGAATTTTACATATTGCCTATCAGTGTATGGAGCGTCACAACCAGATTAGAATATTAAACAACACTTTTTAGATCGTTGCCACAAGAGCCGCTTTGCTTCTTTTCCCGTTTCCATTAAGGATCTTTAATATAGACAGGACTGTAAGATTTTAAAGGCTATTGCCTCTGTAGATAACCATCCACTGGGCTCAAATTTACCACCAAAAAAGGAGAATAAATATAATCTGCGAACAAAACAGTGTGCCCTCCCCACGATTAATACTGTAACGCCACAATTCCATAATAAAACATTTTGATCTTTCTTTTTTAATCAACACAACACTCAGCACATGCTTATTGCACCATCGACACGTGACTACGTTCCTAAGGGAGGTACCTATGTGGATCGCCTACGCTACACTACTCCCCCCTTTATGAGCACTGTCCCAGTGCTGGTCCACTGTGCAAATCACTTCTGAGTAAACTTAAAACAACTTCAAATTGACACAACTGAGTGAGTCTCTAACGACTTTTAATTAATTAACATGACAATGTCCACAGTTCTCTGGAAACACGCGACAGTTAAATGTTTAAACTTGTTTAGTTGCCTCGCCTGTTCGGCAATGTCCGTCAGTCCCCAAGCATTACTGGCCAATCAGATTAACCATCCACCCAAGTTCCGTTCCAACTTGGTGGCTTTCAAGTTAAGCTATGATCTTCGCAGTTATGAGCGCAATTTTTGCAATTGCGTAGAGAGGCCTGAAAAATTCAGGACTTCAACGGGGTTTGAACCCGTGACCTCGGAATCGCGAGGTCACGGGTTCAAACCCCGTTGAAGTCCTGAATTTTTCAGGCATCTCTACGCAATTGCAAAAATTGCGCTCATAACTGCGAAGATCATAGCTTAACTTGATTTCATATCCGCAGTTCATATATGATTCATTTCATATACCATTTCATCATTGGTGGCTTTCGTTGCCTGGATGGTCTCCCACGAACACTGGAAACTGCTTCAGGTAGGACTTGTACAGGCAAACCCACCGTTTGACGGCTGACATCCTCTGGGTAACTGTCATCCGCAGTAGAAGTTGGCAAATCCACGTGAGGTTCAGGTTCCCTCACTTCATCAGGCTGGTCACTGTTATCTGTCCCAATGCAATCAGCTTTCTGAGATCCAGGAGTAACATCATCCTCTTCTCCCCCCCCCCCCCGTTGATTCTGTTTCGACAAGTTCAACTTCCTCTATCTCGTTAACCGGAGCTGACTGTCCGTCTTCAACAAACACTGGAGAATCTACATCTGATGCCTCTCTTTCCTCCTCTCTCGGATTTGATAACTGCGTCTGCCCTCTTGGAATCCATATCTCCAGTGGGGGTCCCAGGTAAGGCTTTAATCGGTCTGAATGAACAACCTTCGGCTTGGCCTTCCTGCTCTTCTGGATTCGGTACACTACATCAGACAACACTGATATTACCAAATAAGGCCCCTCCCAAGGGCAGTCAAGTTTGGAATTTCTCCCTTTCTTTCTCCGAACATTGTGCAGCCAAACAGAATCACCAATAACAAATGGTCTGCCAGCAAGGCGTTTGTCATAGCTCCGTTTCTGGCAAATGGCTGCCTTGCTCAAATGTCGTCTAGCCAAATCATGAGCAGTGGCCAATCTCTTTTGAACAGCTTGGGCGTGGGCCGTCTTGAGGGGTGGTGCATCGGGAGGTGCCTTGGTTATCGCATCCAAAGGAACTTCCAGTTCTCTACCCAGCATTAAGAGATTAGGCAAAACCCCTGTTGACTCATGAACAGCACCTCGGTAGGCCATCATGCAAGCTGGTAGCTGAAGATCGCAGTCCTTCTGATCTTCCTTAATCTTTCCACGCAACATTTCAACGAGGGTCCTATTGAAGCGCTCCACCTGTCCATCAGATTGGGGGTGCATTGGGGTAGTGCGAGTTTTCTCGATGTCTAAAAGCTTGCAAATTTCAGCAAAGACCCTTGATTCAAAGTTAGTTCCTTGGTCGCTATGGAGTTCATGGGGTACGCCAAAGCGACAAATGAACTCGCTCACCAACTTCTCAGCAACAGTACTGGCCTCCTGGTTTGGTATAGGGTTGCTCTCAGTCCATTTGGTGAAGTAATCACTAACCACCAGTACAAACTTGTTCTTTCGTTGAGTTTCTGGCAGTGGACCAAGAATGTCAATCACAATGCGTTCCATGGGAGCTCCTACCACATACTGTTGTAAAGGAGCGCGATGCTTCCTTCCCCATGTTTTCTTTGATCTGCAAACATGGCAACTGGCGACCAATCCATGAACTACTGATGTAAGGCCTGGCCAATAATAACGAGACTGAAGGGCGTTTATGGTCTTTCGCACACCACAATGACGCGCAGTCGTGTGGCTATGATGAGCTTCAAAGGCAGTCTGTCGGAGAATGACGGGAAGAACAGTCTGGTTGTTCGTCTGATCTCCGATGTCATTTTCCCATTTGTTACAAAGTACACGGTTTCTGAAGAGTAGCCGGTCCCATTGTGACCACAAGGCCTTAACAGCACGGCTCTGAGGCGACACCTCCTCCCACAATGGCTTCCTTCCATCCAATGATGACTTTAAGATCAGGATCTGCTTCCTGCTGCTCCCTCAAGAAGTGGGAAGTCCATGTTGGTTCCAACCTGACCGTGGCATAACGCTCACCAACAGGACGTTTACATTCCGCTGGTTGCCCACTGTCCTGGTTAGGGACATGCATCGCTGTTTGGACACCAACATGAACAAAAGACACTTGTTTCTGAGATTTTCAACCCTTACACCACCCACAACAGTCATCGCAAGGTCGACGAGAAAGTGCATCAGCATTCTGGTGTCGTTGTCCCGGTCGATACTGGATCTCAAAGTCAAACGTACTTAAGAATTCAATCCAACGTGCCAGTTGTCCTTCTGGGTCCTTAGCTTTAATGACAGAGCACAAGGGGGAATGATCAGTTCGAATGCAGAATCGTGTACCTTGTAGGTAATGCTGATGTTGCTTGACAAACTTTACAATTGCCCAAAGCTCACGCCGAGTCACACAATAGTTCCTTTCAGACTTGGACAATGTTCGACTTGCAAATGCAATAGGTCTTTCCATCCCGTCTTGAAGCTGTGATAACACTGCACCAATTCCATGGTCTGATGCGTCGGTGTCTAGCACAAACTTACCCTCTCTGGTTGGGTAGGCCAGGACTCCAGAGGACGTAAGCGCACTCTTGAGGCTGTCGAAAGCCAGCTGACATTCCCCTGTCCAAACAAATTCTTTCTTTGCTTCTGTTAGCTTGTACAGCGGTTGAGCTATGGTTGAGAAATCAGGGACAAACCGACGGTAATAAGAAGCAAGTCCGAGGAAGCTTTTGACCTCTGTACTGTTTTCCGGAATGGGCCATGTGTGAACTTGTTCGATTTTTCCAGGGTCTGGGCCGATGCCCTCTTCTGTGACCACATGTCCGAGATATGAAACTCGTTTATGGAAGAGAAAACACTTCTTCGGCTTAAGCTTTAGTCTACCCGGGTAAGTCGCTCAAACACTTGTTTCAGCCGTTCTAACTCCTCGAATGTACGCCCCATGAAAATCACATCATCAAGGTAAATCAGACAGATTTTCCAATGTAGACCCTTCAAGACAAGTTCCATCAATCTAACAAATGTACTTGGCGCGTTACAAAGCCCGAATGGCATCACGTTCCATTCATACAAGCCGCTAGGGGTAACAAATGCTGCCTTTTCTTGGGTGTTCGTGTCCATTGCCACTTGCCAGTAACCGGAGGCAAGATCCAACGTGGAAAACCATCTCGAGCTGCTTAAAGCAGCAAGTGAATCATCAACTCGCGGTATGGGAAAGGCATCCTTTACTGTCGCTGCATTTAACCGGCGGTAGTCCATACACAACCTCTGGCTACCGTCCTTCTTAGTCACCAGCACAACTGGGAAGGACCTAGGGCTTGATGATTCTTTCACCTTCCCTTCCTGCAAGAGATCAGTTACTTGCCGTTCAATTTCCTCATGTTTCCATGGAGAGGTGCGCCGGGGCTGTTGTCGGATTGGGGGCACAGTGCCTCTTTCAATTCTGTGCTCGACAATATGTGTAGTGCCCAAGTCCCCGTTGGAAAAGGAAAACACATGTTGGTAATTGTACAGTAACTCGTGCAGTCTCTCAGTTTCACTGACAGTCAACTGCTCCGTGCTTCTTCCCAGGAGCTCCTGTCGGGGTTCTGGTAGAGTTCCTTCCGCTTGTTCGTGTCATACATGCTCAGTTCCTGCTCTGGCTTGGCCCATAACACTCTCGTTATTCTCCTAAAGCTCCAGGAAAGTGACATCAATAACTGGCTTAGCCAGGGCAATCACAGTCTCAGCAGCTAAGTGGTAAGCTTCGTTGGAAACATTGAAAACACGTAAAGAGACCTCCCTGTCCTCTTTAACATCCACCAGAGTCCTTGCAACATGGAGGCCCTTTTGTTGCGAATGTGAAGTGAGGCAAGGCTCCAACAATTGCACGCCTAATGGAGATGCCTTTGGATTTAAGTTACTAGAACGCTTGTGAACGGTGACTGGAACAATCATCTCAGTGTTAGGTTCAATAATTGTGGACCGTCGTACGATACATCTTGAACTAAGGGGCTGGTTCTTGAAATCAGAGCACTCAAACACTCCTCCATTAATTGACACTTGGCTTTTTACAATGTCGATATGCGAGTCAACTTGTGACAGTAAGTCCATACCCATAATGCCCTCATCATCAACCTCAGCCACAATCACATGCATATGAAACTCTTTAGTACGCGGGTGCACCACAACATGTCCTAGACCATGTGTTTTTGCTTGCTGACCATCAGCAAGAGCAATCGCATTATTAGTTGAACTCAAACTGAACTTGGCACTAGCAGGTAGAGAATTATAAATCTTGAACGATAAAATTGAACGAGCAGCACCAGTGTCTATCAACCACATAGTACGAGTTCCACCAATAAAACCTGGCAAATAAAGGCCTTGCACTTTATTACCAACTTGTGACCTACAGTCTGTGACAAACTTCGTTCGAACAGTCCACGACTATACAGATCT
>NC_090890.1:34337017-34379517 GCF_036669925.1 Montipora capricornis | reverse complement strand
CCTCTCTGCAAGAGTCTCTTCAATGTCATCAAGATTCTGCAACAGACGAAAAGATGTTATTATTGCCATCTTGTGGGGTGTTCCAGCCGTAGTTCAAGAAGTAAATATTTAACCAAAGGTAACATAATAGTCAAGCAGGACATGTATATTCTGAGCTAGGCAATATGCATGTCATGTTTCAGAATTTTGTACTTCCCTTGCTTTGGCCCTCCTCTCTCTGAAAGCTTCCCCACATCTTATACAGTGCCCTCCTGGAGTCGACTGATCGTTTATGGTTATGGTGAGGAACTGTATACATGCATAATCGATTGCATGTACTCAAGTTATTGTTCGACCCAACTCAGTCAGTTTTGTTATACTCGGGTGGGTAAATTGTAAATGGTGTTCATAACATGACTGGAAGAGTGACTGTTGGTGGGGATGTTAGTGATGCTTTTCCTGTACATGTGTGTCATGGTAGTGTCCCTCCCGTATAAATCGTGATGCCATACGATTTCAGTATTTGGACGCCATCTTGTTTTGGTGCAAATAACCTCCATCTCATGTAGGTTAGGGCTTATAGTCAGGCAGCGAAATAAAGTCCCGTGGGAATTTCGTGAAGAAAGCAAGCCTCTTACCTAGATGTGTTAAGGGGACCCTAAGGGACATGCCAAATGTTGTCGGCAAATTTGTAGCTTGCACCGACGGCTTTTATGGAGCGTTAAAAGTGCGACCTTCAGAGTCCAACATGAAAACGAGGCTTGACTTTCAAATGCTTTGTAACCATCGTCAATAGTGGCAAATCCTCGACAAAAATTCTTATACTTTAAATGGGGTGTATCCGACACGTAACGGTAATAGAATAGATCACGTGACCACGCTAACGTAAAAACGAGGCTGGATCACGTAAAGCCCTGTAAGTCTTGTTTATGGCGACAGATTGTCCCAGTATTACTTGCACTTTCTATTGGAGTTATAACTTATACAACTCTGTAACATAAGAGTCTCAAATCTGATCGCGTGTCCATTACAACATGCAAATGAGCATTTTTTTATGAAATGCGCTGTGGTATATTTTGCACCGCTTATTTTTTACAACTAAGTTAATGAAGCCAAATGCATTCTTCCTCCTCCTCCTCTTCATCATCATCGTCGTCATGATCATCATCAACGTTATCAACATCAGATGACTCATGGTCATCGTCATCAGAATCATTGCACCTGCAGAGAGCCGTACATTTAAGTCCCGCTTCGCGACATTGACATCTGTTAGTGAAACATTGCTCCTTAATTAGACGGAGGATTGCAATGGTCTTTAACATTGGAACTAAGTGTCTTAAGGCTGGTACAGAAGACAGACCAATTTATCAATTCCGGCAGCGGTCTTTGCTGTGGGTTGCGGGATTTTATCCAGATCTGCAAGTGCAGTTACACTATCCTCATCAGCTTCTGGGAATGCTTTCCAACACAATAGCTTGTGAAAGGAAGAAATGATCCTCGCACGTATCTTCCGGTGTTGCGCATTGCACGATCTTAGGTGTGCAGTTAGTCCAGCCTTGGATCTACACAAGCGGTTGTACCTAGTGCACATTACGCAAAGTTCATTTGTAGTAGGTTTACTGTGTTCGCGCCCTTGTTGTATTCCTTCAAGCCCTTCTCTTCCACATCTTGCTTAGATCGTTGGACTAAACCACGCCAGACTTTCCTATCCACTGCCATCATCTCCCATGCATTGGCATCTATCTAAGCTACCTTCATGTGCCTCTTGAGTACGTCTTTATAACTGAGCTTCTGGCCCCCATAGTTACGCTTCCCTTGTGCAAGTTCACCATAGAAAACTTGTTTGGGAATGCACCTGTTAGGAATTCTTGTGATGTAACATTTAAGCATTCTTGTTGTAATACTGAGGTCCCTAGTACCTTGCTTTGCCACTTAATATTCAGAATCTGCCGGAGATGCCTCATCTGAACTACTGTCAGCCTTTTCATTTATGCTTCCTGTATAAGGTCATTGTTTCAACACCATATAAAAGTCTGATTTATGCGCATACAAATTGGCCCTTGTTGCCTCGTTCAAGATAAAATATTATTTTGAATGTTAAGCTTAAGAACGAGGCATCAAGGGCTTATTTGAATAAAAACAAAAGAATACTTACAAGTACTTCCATTTTCTGCATTCTAACCTTTTCATTTTTAATCATGCATTTCACTCGCAACTGTGTCACGTGACATTTCTTGACCAATGACGTCATAACACTTATTATTGATATAGTGTTTTCACGTGACGTCAAGGCGGCCATGTTGGTGTACCCGACTAAATCCTCAGGGAATTGAGCTCTATTATCATGCAAATGTTTTCTTTCGTTTCGGTGACAGATTGTCAGGAAACTTTGTCAGTTCAAGGTCAAAAACGAATTGTATTGATGTACTTTATTCCACTTTATCTCTGCGAACGAGATCATTCACATTTTGATGCAATTCATTGAAACATGCCAGCTTTGCTTGGAATAAGAATCGGCAAAAATACGGCAACCAAGAAAGGACAAACTTCAAACAAGACCTCCAACAAATTACCTGTACGTGCTTGAAACAAACTTCTGAAAACACAACCTAGTGATATTTCTCCTTAAATTTAACTCATTGCGATTACTTGTTTATAACATAAGGGCGAAATTGTCTGTCGAGACGCATCGAAAAACAGCTAGGCAAACGGGGTAAAAAAACACTTGTTTGCTCTCATTTTGGAGCAAAACAAACAATCACACAAACAAACAAACAAATCAACTGTTTCTTTATGTCCAGAAAGTAGACAGATTATAATTATTTAATTTTAGTTGAAAATAAAAATTCTAGTTTCATAAGGAAAAAACGATTAATTAAACCACTTTTTTGAAAGAATGAATCCACTTGAAATAACGCATCCGTTAAGATAACAAACGGTTTAGTGTCCAAGAAAAGAATTTGTGGAGTAACTTCTTCCACCAACTTTGAGCTATTCAGTGGTATACTCTTTTGTCGTTCTCTTTTTCTGTTCTTTCGTTTCTGTTCTTCTGTCATATCGTCTTAAGTTATGGCAAAAAGCAGCTCTAAACAAACTAAAAATAATTAGCTTTACGTTTGTATCCTTCCGATGCTTGACTTGAAGAACTGCGTAGCCATCAGTGTCGTCCTGACGACAGACATGTATGTCAAACCTGGATTGAAACCGGCAAAAAATGCAGGAAAAATATATTTTCAAAACCGTTTTCCGCTTGATCACGAAAAGCGTCGGCTGTTAGGAGCTTTAGCTGACGTAGTATGGTCCTGTAGCCGTGTCGGGAACCACTGATGAAGAGGGAGTACCCTCGAAATGTTTGGTTTTCTTTTAAGATTCTTAGACGCAAATTTGAACTTTCATTTCAGGACGGTGCCTACTAATTCAAAGGTGTATTTGTGTGGTTTACTGAATATGAGGGAAAAGCAGATCTTAACAAGTGTTCTTGAAATCCAAAAAGAAAATTGGGGGTAACCACGCACTTTTCGAACATACATGTAATTAATCAACAATATTCGTAAAAAACTTTATAATACAAAGCAATGTATGGCGTTCTTTTCCAAATCGAGGCTTGATTATCGCTGAAAAATGCGTGGTGCTTATTAATACAAGGATATTTTAGCGCGGTTCAAACCTAGGAGAAAGCAGAACTTAGCAAGTGCTCTTGGTATCCAAAAAGAAAATTGGGGTAACCACGCCTTTTAAAGAGATGATCAAGCTTCAATTTGGGAAAGAACACTATACATTGCTTTGTATTTTACACATGGACAAGAATAAGAACGAAGCTGCACTTGCAGGAAATTGCACAAGCTACATTACATCCAAATAAGGAAATGTTCAGACTCAAAAAAAACCCCAGCTCCAAAGTCATGTACTTCTGGTTAAAACATGTTAAGGGACGGTTGGAGTCTGGGCCTCATTAAGCTACAGGAAAGGTCTTGCTTAAGGACAATACCTACTAATTCCAAGGTATTTTTGTGCGGTTTACTGAACATTGCGCATGGGGGAAAGGCAGATCTTAACAAGTGTTATTCAAATGCAAAAAGAAAACTGGGGGTAACCACGCATTTTTCGAAGATAATTAATCAACAATATTTGTAAAAGGCTTTGAAATACAAAGCAATGTATGGTGTTCTTTGCCAAATTGAAGCTTAATTATCTCTGAAACATGCATGGTTACCCCCCAATTTTCTTTTTGGATACCAAGAGCACCTGCTAAGTTCTGCTTTCTCCGCACAGTTTTTAACTGCGCAAAAATATCCTTGTATTAATAAGCACTGCCAATAGGAAATTCGAGTATCTTGAGATGCACAGAACGTATGTGCAATAACAATAGTGGCTGGAACCAGTTTTACCACTTTAAGTGACATTCTTATTAGAAGGGTTATAACTAAAACACTGTATCACTTAACAGCAATGTTATGGTTCGATATGAAACACCAATTATTGCTTAACAAAATGCGCCAACTATTGTGACGTAATAGGTTACCATGGTAAGATAACACTCTTCAAAAACACCCTATATTTCGTCTCTACTTGCTTATATCTCAAAAACGAACTCGGTGACCCCCATTTTTATTGAAGAATAGTAGTAAGCAATCTGAGATAGAACTATTACTAAAGTTTTAAAAAATTCTTGGGAGCCAATTCAGAGCTACCTTAACTTTGTGGCGATTGATCATACGCACATATTAATAAAACAGGTTCGACAAGTCGTCCATTTCTTCGGATGAGCGGCAAATTAATGAAAGTCGAGGCGGCTGGCAGAGTCTTTTTTCCTCTTCCCGACTTATCTAGGAAGATCGGAAGAGACTCTGCTTGCAGGGT
The DNA here is from genome assembly GCF_036669925.1 of Montipora capricornis. Taxonomy (NCBI): domain Eukaryota; kingdom Metazoa; phylum Cnidaria; class Anthozoa; order Scleractinia; family Acroporidae; genus Montipora; species Montipora capricornis. The sequence continues at coordinate 34,374,678 of NC_090890.1, read as the reverse complement.
AATGTTTTACGAAACCAGCATTCAAAGGAAATATTATACCATTTGATGTGAGCAAAAGAAGCAAGGCTATTTGCATGTTGGCTTCTTGATTTAAATTGAATGATGAAAAGTTCCCACAGCAAATGCATTACAGATCGTTAGGACCATGTACCAAAATAAAAATCATTACCTCATCCTCCAAACTTTCAATTTCAGGCATCGTGAGCACCTTCTTAGTTTTTTAAAATCTTCTTGATACGAGGACTGCAAGGTAACCAAGTCGCTAAAGAAGCACAAAAAGCTTGGGACTCGGAAGTTCGGATAGTGATCATGTGACCAGAATTTAAACATGGCGGTACCCTCGGGAAAAAGAATTGCACTTTTTTACTGCTCCTTAGGGTCGAAATAAGGCAAAATGTCTGATCCTTTGTCGCGTTATCTCGAGCAGCTTCACTCTCTCCTTTTATCTGATGCACAGCAACGAGGAGTGGACGCAAATAACTTAGTCGTGGACCTTAGCTCTTTCTGCTTGGAGAATCCATCCGACAGGGGGCAAGGTGAGATGTGCAACATCACTCAAGCAGGAGATGACGATGCCTGATAAGTTTGTTCAATGAAAGGGTATTATACGGCTTAAGGAAACACACCGACTCAAAAGGCCAAAAGCCCGACTTTGGATGACCACTCGGTGTCTTAAGAGATTGGAGGGGTGACCCTATTCGACGGAAAGGTGGAATGATGGAATGGAATGGAGGAACGGCGGAATTGCGGAGTACACAGAATATTCTAAAATACGGAAAATATGGAGTATTTTGAAACACGGAAGATATGGAATATTCTAAAACGAGGAATATACGGATTATTCTAAAATGTGGAATGAGAGGAAAGTCTTTAAAAAGAGGATATAAAAAATACACTTTTTGCCGAGAGTGGTCTGGGTAGGATAACAAAACTTCGGATGATAATCGTACATTTCCTCGCGACCAAAGGTACAAAAAACGTGTCACAGAGAAGAGATCATACAGAGTTATTCACCTCTGGGCGAGATGTTTCCCCGCTTCCGCTTTTGTGCCTCTCGGACTGTGCCGAAACATTGCTGGCGCACTTTCCCACACTCAGAGAAGGAAAAATGGAGAAAGACGTTGGTAAGTGTCTCAATTGTGTTAAAAACATATTGTACGACATGTGGTGGTTTCTTTTGCAGGGTAATTTACTAGGTCAGTGCCTTTTGTAAGGTCTTTGTTACAAAACCTAATTCATTTAAAAAATTTATTTATAATGTTACACTGGTGGTTAAAAGCATTTCAGAAATTATTCACAATAAAAATGTTCCCGACATTTCGGTGGCCATCACGGACCTTCTTCAGGGGAAGTGAGAGAAAAATTTTACACAAAAGCACAGATATAAACTAGACGCTGATTACAATTCGAGATACATGTAAGTGTCATTTTTTCTTGTTAGCGAGAGTCAAGTGTAAATACTCCTTGGGAAGTAATGCCCCGTTGTCCCAGTTGAGTGAATCTTTGCCGCAGTTGATCGCGAGAATCTTTGGTGGCAGTTATTAGGGCCCTTTATACAAGTATAAACTCCCCAGCTAGGATAAGCCCGGCTTGAGAAAGCCGGGAAAGTAGATTTTGTACCATTTATGCGGGGTGCTCGCGTCTCTCGTATAAAGGGCCCTAATAACTGGCACCAAAGAAAGATTCTCTAGGCCTGGGAAATCAACTGCGCCAAAGACCCATTCAACTGGGACTACGGGGCGTTACTCCTCAAGCTAAGGAGTATTTACGCTTGACTCTCGCTAACAAGAAAAAATGACACATATCTTGAATTGTAATCAGGGTCTTGTTTATTTCTGTGCTTTTGTATAAAATTTTTCTCTCACTTCCCCTGAAGAAGTTCGGGATGGCCACCGAAATGTCGGGAACATTTTTATTGTGAATAATTTGTGAAACGCTTTTAACCACCAGTGTAACATTATAAATAATTTTTTTAAATGAATTAGGTTTTGTAACAAAGACCTTACAAAAGGCACTGACCTAGTAAATTACCCTGCAAAAGAAACGACCACATGTCGTACAATATGTTTTTGACACAATTGAGACACTTACCAACGTCTTTCTCCATTTTTCCTTCTCTGAGTGTGGGAAAGTGCGCCAGCAATGTTTCGGCACAGTCCGAGAGGCACAAAAGCGGAAGCGGGGAAACATATCGCCCAGAGGTTAATCACTTTGTATGATCTCTTCTCTGTGACACGTTTTTTGTACCTTTGGTTGCGAGGAAATGTACGATTATCATCCGAAGTTTTGTTATCCTACCCAGACCACTCTCGGCAAAAAGTGTATTTTTTGTATCCTCTTTTTAAAGACTTTCCTCTCATTCCACGTTTTAGAATAATCCGTATATTCCGCATTTTAGAATATTCCATATCTTCCGCGTTTCAAAATATTCAATACTTTCCGTGCTTTAGAATATTCCGTGTATTCCGCAATTCTGCCATTCCATTCGGTCATTCCTCCATTGCACTGAATAGGGTTACCCGATTGGAGATCTGTCATGATTAGCAAGTTTGAGTTGTTTCCTTTGGTAAAGTGTTTTTAGTGAAGTGAATACTGCGTTCTCTCTCACTTCCTGTCGCATTGAATGGCAGTCACTACAACTCTTCTTGTTCATGAAAAATTTCTTTCCTTTTACCTAGCGTCTGGCCAACTAGTCGACCAGTTTCCCACCGTCAATTTGACTGGGGAAAACTGTAATAAACCATTTCAATAGACGAGTTCATGCTCTTGAGTGCATCATGGGTAATTAGGGCAAGATGGAGTTGTATAGAAGTTCAACGATGAAAAGTATTCATGATCTGCAATTTTGGGTTTTTTATTTCCACAACAGAAGATAATTATGTGCTCAAAGTTGCGGCAAAGGAAAAGTGGAGAGAATGACTATTGTAGAAATTATATGTATGTTATTAAACAAAGTTTCTACCATACGTGTACATTTCCTGTAAATCCGAAGACACAAAATTACAGAGAATGTATGGAGACAAAAAAAGCAATGTATAAGAATTCTAAAGAATAGATACCAAGTCCAGCTCATCTCAGTTGTGAGCTTGAATTTATTTGTTTGGTTTATGAAGGAGAAAGTCTGTAAAGTAGAGTCACATACAATTTATTTTGCTTTGAATTTCCTGTTATGTTGCCCTGATTACCCATGATGCACCCAAGAGTGTGAACGGGTCTTTGTATTTAGCAGATTTTTTAAAGATGAGTCGAAGAAGTTTATTTTATTTATGTTAACCCTTTGACCCCCAAGCTGGCCTGAACCGGCCATACTTAGTATTTTACTCTGTCTAACACCAGATGACTTTACTCGTCAATGGGTTAACAACTTTATTGCATTGACTACAAAATTATGAAACAAAAGAGAAAAAGAAATGCAGAACATCTAGGTAGACTGTGGCTAGTGGGCTACTGTGAGCCTTAATAAGTAATACATTAAAGTGTATGGAGGCCAGGTTACATGACTGTATCATAATTATAAATTTGCAAAACTAAACCCCTATTTTCTTTTGTTACAGCTTATCGTTCTTCTCTGCTGTTTCACGAGAAGAAAGGCATAATAAGTTTCTTAAAAATAGCAGTTACTAGAGATGAGGTAAATCCATATACAGTACATGTATGAATATTTCACTTGTGCTTTTCGACAGAACTATTCAATAATGATATTATTCTATTTAAGCGCAGAGGTCTTTGTATAGTCTTTTACCAATTTTGCATAATTTATGGTTTATTTAGCTTGAATTGGGTCAAATAACAAACTTATGTCAAATTAATGTAACATTGAAAGTTTGTATCAATGCATGAGGCTCTAAAGCACAGTAATAATTATGTCCTTATAAACAATATATGCAACATTTTCACACTTGGCTTAATTTCACACTAACCCTAGTATTAAGCCATTGTTAGGGTTAGGCAGAGTAACATTGATTGATTGATTGATAAATTGATTTGCATTGTGGGAAATAATTATTTTCCTTTTATTTTTTAATTTTAGTTTTTGGAAGCCAAGTTAGAACTTCTAAGGTTCCTGCAATCCTATGTGATGAAACTTGACATGAAAATCAATCCCTATGTCGTGGTAATAAAGGTAAATGTTTCACAAACTGGAGCTCATGCATGTAATTAGCCTTTTCAAACTGAAGAATGGGATGAAAAGTAACATGAATAAACTGTAGCATATTCATTTTTTGAAAGGGGCAATCTAAACTGTAGAGTGTAAAAGGTACTTTCAATTGCTGATAATAATTTCTTAAGTGCAGTGCCCTTTAATTCTAAAAGGAACATACAATGCAATTAAGGAGAATATACGCAAACAGACTCTTAAAGGATCCTCTAGTGGGATGTGCCATCCTGTGCTTCAGATAGAGTACTCACAAAAGCTAGCTGAAGCCTACATGTAGTCGAGAATAAAAAGAAATGATCTTTGGCTATTTTTGTTATTACTACATAAAAGAGTTTTCAATTGGTATTTTTCTTTTATAGTTTGCTATTGCCTACCGGTACCTCCCCATACTGTTAAGGGGATTGACTAGCATCCAAAGTCTTTTATGTAATCTCAAATGACTTGGTAGACATAGATTACAATGTTCCATCTGAAGTACATCTTAGAGCTTGTCAAGGGCCAGAGGCTATCCATTTGTGTACGTCTTATTGCATGGGCTGCAGTTTCAGTGGAGGCTTTTCAGCCACCATAGTGTAACTCAAAGGCAATTACAGTGTGAAGGGCTAAGCTATAGATTCCACCCTCCCATTTTGGCCGGAAACCTCCTGTTTTTGGTAATTAAGATTTCCTGCCTCTCGTTTTCACTTAAATATAATATTCTCCTGGTTTTTGAAACTCTTCCTTGCTATGGTCAAAGAAAGATATGTAAGTGCTTTCTTTGTTTAACCAGTCTTTTTAGCATGTTTCTTTGCCGTTTTTCTGTGGTTTCTCAGCAATTTTTACCTTTTTGCATTAATTGTAGCATAATATAAGCCTGCAATAAATTTGGGCATGGTTAAAATGCACTGGATTGCCTCGACTTTGTGCAAGATTTGTGTTTATTCTTGGGACCAATACATGTATACCTTTGCTGTCACTGCTTGTTAAAAACCCAGCTATTAATTTTTCCTCTGACTGTGATCTCAAATGCAGGAAATGGCATCTTGGAGGTATTCTGTATTGTTGAATTTGTGCTATAGAAATAAATGTTACAGTATTATACTAATAATTATTGCTATTACAGGCACGTATCTTAAAAATGCTTCCTGAGGGAGCAAATTGCCCCTGGATTCCCCTAGAGACTTGCACCTGTGGCGCTCGTGGGCGCAGCTATGCCATGCCTAAAACCTCCCTTTTTTGGTTGACAGGGTTGGAATCTCTGCTAAACACATAAACGACCTTAGTGTACATTGTAGGTCACATTTTAAGCCATTTCAATTTGGCTTGTAATTAGTCTAGAACTGAATTTTAAAATGTTGCCCGGGACTTCATAAATTGGATTAATTTTGTTTCATTTTTTGAAATGAAAGGTGTGCAAGGGACTGTCAGCTTCCTCTGTCAAAGGGAACTCACATGGATTTTTTCCAAGTGCCTAGTAACTAATACCTGGACTCTTGACATTGACTGAGCCTCTTTCATACTTTACACCATGGGAATATTTTAAGAATGACTGTACTTTTTACAAGTGCATGTTCTGTATGTGCATGTAGTTGGGCTCAATGTAGTAGTCTAGAATGGTAAGAAAGACATAAAGATGTGTCATGTCTTTTTATAGGAAATATGCATGAAACTTTTTTCTCAAGATCGCAGCAACAAAGTAAAAGGAGAAACATTTCCACTTCTGTCTAAGGTACTCAAACTATGTAAGGCTTTTATCTGGTCATCCTTCACAAAATTGACCACTTGAGCTTTACGAGGAAGCTTTTAATTTTGCTTCAAAGTTTTAATGTCATTCTTTACATGTACATGTATTCTTACACTAAACTGTATAATACAGGTTGTATACAGATGTTGATAATAGTGGATGACCAATGTTAATGTGGGGTGACGGCACGAACATTTACAGGATTAAAAATAGGAGAGTAACCAGGTTTTGGAGACATATTCATGTAAAAAAGCATCCTCTGGTTAAAAATTTTATATAGTTCAACGTAAGCTTTCGGCTTCCATACTAAAGCCTTTAAAAACTAAGATGTAAATGCGTGGGATGGAAAATGCGCGAGATGGAGATATATACAATATATACAATAATAATAATCTCGCGCATTTAAAGGCACACTGTGGCCTGATGATTTTCTGAAACTTTAGTAAGATTTTGTTGTTTTTACATGTCTATGTTGCAGGTCGTTTTGTTCCTTAGGTTAAATTGCAACGGTACCAAACTAGGTCTAGCAAATGTGACGAGTATTGTAGGTCAGTTTGGGGCAGGTACAAAACACAGGTCACAGGTCATTGTTTTACTAAGTACAGAAACAACCCTAACGATAATAGAAATGCTAACCGTAAAACAATGACCTGTGACCTGTGTTTTGTACCTGCCCCAAACTGACCTACATTGAAACAACTTGATCTAGGTTGAAACAAGCTGACCTAGCTTGAAATAAAATGACCAAGTTTGGTTGCAAATTTACCTAGAAAATTAATTTAGGATTTTGGGGTTTGCTATTACGTTCAAAACTGACCGATTGGACCTCAGATGGTTGGATCTAGGGAAAGTGAAATCATTTTATACTCAATAGCTTGAAATTTCAGGATGTAAATGCAGCTTATTATAAATGCAAAACACTAGTTTAAAAGTCTGAAAGACAGAAACTCCTGTGCTGCATGTTAATTCAACTGCGTACACATGCATTGCATTCTTAAAGTAGTGAGTCTTTGATGTCACTTTCTCCTCAATCCAGCTCTCTCAAGATTTTGAAGTTGATAATGGCGGACCATTAAATAGGAAAATTCTAATTAAAATAAACAGGTGTCTTTAAAATGAAGGCTTAAACGTTTGGTCACTTAGTGTTTATATAGTTAGCATAGTTTTGGAATCCAAAGAAAAATAATTAGAATTGATTTTTTGGTCATACATGTAGTAGCACTTTAAAGTTTAATAATTACATACAGTGTACATGTATTAAACATACGTTCCATTAATCAAAAGGGATCATGCTGGAGTATTAAAGTCTTTTGCTTTCTTTGTCAGAAGCCACATGTTCCTGAGTCAACATTGTTTTGTTTACTGTGAAAAGCAAAAGTTTAGGCCAATGTGAATGGTATAATCAAAAAGTTGTGACAAGTTTACATAATTTGCTATAACTGTGTGCCTCAGGTGCTGTGTAGATTCGAGTGACAAAACCAAAAACCTTGGAGACATTACCAGACTTATAAGGATTGTAGAAATGTCCCAGATAATATTGCATTTTGACTAGTGCTTGCATTTCAGATTTTTGGTGTCAAGCTGGAATCTTCTGTTGTAGAGAAACTTAACATACCAAGGATGATTGAAAAGTATCCTTACATGATTGTTTGTTTTTTTGTGTGGTAATTATAAGGTTAGAGGTAAAAAAAATGGAGAGAGAAAGGAAGAAACAATTTCTTTCACAAAGGAATCAAATTTTACATCTTAGTGTATTCTCTCATACAGCCCTCACAGATTGGAATATAATCTACAATTCATGCTAATTTTGGCGACAGAGGGAAACGGGTCAGGAGGAAATCCCTCAAAGCAAGGAAATGAGCCCAACATGATATTGAACTGCTCCCAATCATGAGTGACCTCATAGCTCAGTTGGTAATGCATTGCACTGACATCACAAAAGTCATAGATTCGGATCCTGTTGAAGCCATCTGAGTTTTTCACTTGTCTATAAGAGACTAAATTGCTTTATACAATGTCATGTAAATTGTCCAGATACAGGTAAGTCCGACAGATGCTTCTTTTTTTTGTCTATAACCTGCACTTAATTCATACATTTATAATTATTTCATAATTTCATGAAAGTAGTCTTCAGTTGGCAGATACATTGCTTGGAGTTGTCATGATGATTATAAATTATGTGTCAGGGTTTCATTAAAATTTGAAATTGGTTGCTGGTTTGAGTAGAGTAACCAACTGTTGTCATTGTCGAAATAAATTTGATCCTAGGTTTGAGAGAATCTGTCTTCAATTACATGACTGTACTTCAGTTAACAGAAAAAGTAGCAGACTTCTCAAGGTGAAGTAGCCGACAGTTTTCATTGGTTGTCGGTGCTTATTGAAACCACTGTATTCCTTAACCAGAACCAGGTATTTTGGTGCATGTATGCAGCCAACTAAACACTCTTCCACAGGTGAGTTTCTTGAGTACTGTATTAAATTATTGTCATTAGGGAACAGTACTTTAATCAAGGGCTGACATTGGATTGTTGTGTGAAGACCTTGCAGTACTTTACATAACATTGCACACACCTCTGATACTCTGAGTGCCAGAGAGTTTCATGGACCCCCAAAAGAATTTTTGCTCCAAAGTGAGACTAGTGAGGATGATTAGCACAAAGACGAAAGAATAATTTCTTGGCTGTCATTTATGAATACAGTCTATATTGAGAATGAACAAAATTGTAAAGATTGTTAGTTCTTTTCTCTGTTTCAGTTTGTGTAGATTCTCTGTAATAATTTATTTGTCATAATCTCTATCCATTATAAGGAGTTTAAGTTAACCCGAACCCTAACAGTCTTGTATTTACATGTATGGTTAGTATCATCCTACCTAGGGCTCAAATTATTGTATGGCATTTGAGGCAAATTAATTTACTTTTCAAAATTTCATCTTATTCTCATCTTCAGTCAAAAGTGGACTTTATGCCTTGTTGGGTACCTTTGCTGAAGTGTTTCCAGAACACATGATTGTGCAGTCAGATCGCCTTGTGTCTATTTACATCAATCTTCTCAAGTCTGAGGTAGTATAATTTTTTAGGTTTACTGTAGTCTGTCTTTTGTAAAGTCATGTTCACTCATGTTTTAATACATTGGTCAGACAAAATAATGCAGTTTTTAACATGTGCAAGGGTGAAAAAATCTTCACTTTCTCTTCAGGGTTCACAGTTTCAACTTTTGTCTTGACAGATGATGAGCAGAACAAAGAAACCTGACATGCCTGTAATTGCTGGTTGTTTACATGGTTTGACTCGTTACCTGACAAACTTCACACAGTCTGTGGAAGAAGGTTTTTAAAATTTTGCAAACCTAGAAATTTATGGTTGGGCTCAAAGTGTGTTACTTTACAATTAAGCCTACAGTACTGTGTAAAAGCAATGAGAGCGAATTTCGACGAATTTCGTCTATTGTTCTCGCGAATTTTCGACAATATGTCGGCGAAATTTCGCGAGGTATTTCGCGTTGCTCAATGCAATATTTCGAAGAAAATGCGGCGAAATGATGCGAATTCTTTCGAAATTTCGAAGTAACGAACTTTCCTTGCTACGAACTCTTTCGAAATTTCGAAGTAACGAACTTTCGTTTGGTCGAATTTTCAAAGCAGTGAACTGTCGTTAAAAATACACTGTACATTATAATTGCAGTAACATACATAACTCGGAACCAAACGCGCTTTGTTGATTTATTTATACCATGACTGAAGAGCGTTTCAAAAATGAGCTAGAGAGATTTATATGTGGTGGCTTGAGCAAATAGGTGATTCTTCTCTTCCTTCAAGAAAAAAACACATAACAAAACTGGTCCTCATTTCAACATGTAACAAACTGATTCGGAAAACTCTCACGTTTGGGGTATCTTATTTAAGGGTGGTTCATTGGAAAACTTCTGTTCCATCTGTATTTGCTCTGTTCTAAACCGGGCAAACTGGGACACTGCAGTGTATTACCGTCTCATATTTTGAGTGTTCTCTTGGCCAAATATGGTAAAATGGTGTAATGATGGAATAATAAGATAAAATGCTGTCAAAAATGTCAGCCAATGATGAAAGAATTATGATCATAACACTGGTTAATGAAATTAAGTGTCTATTAAGACTGAACTTTTGAAACCACCAACCAACTTAAAAATTTGAAAGAATCTCTTAACAACATTGAACAATACTCGAGATGTGATTGCCTGGAAATAAGGGGCATTCCAAAGATGGACCCAAATGAACAGACAAATGAAATTGTTATGCAGTTGGAAGAGAATATTGGAGTTGTCTTGCCTTTAACTGAGCTAGGCTGTAGAACATTCATGGATAGAGCTGCAATAGCATGGAACTCATTGCTTTGCAGACTCTGTCAAACAGTACATGTGTATAAAAACCTGTGACCTTTAAAAGGAAGGTGAACTCACTCAAGGATGTCCAAAGAAACATAACTTTTGAAAAAGAGTGCTCTGTAATTTACAATACAAATTCAGATTACAGATATTTTTAAACTACAGTATGTTAATTAAGTTTATTATTGTTTTATAAATTTTTAAGTCTACTTTTTATAAAGTTGATTTTAATAATTTATTAACCCTAGCCGTAGCACCTTCATTAAATTTTGTAGAATTAACCTTTGTTTGTTTCTAGGTTCCAAGTATTCCCAAGATATTTACAACTATGCAAGAAAATCTATTGATCCCCAAGTATGTAATTATACACTGTACCATAGGCCTCTCTCATGCAAAGTAGATCTTTATTTGTTTTTGATTATTGTTGTCCTGTATTCCCTGTGAACAGCTGGATGATAAATTTCCGCAGTTACTGTATTAGTCGTGAAATAAAAGGTTTACACAAACAATGAACTCGCAGCAGACGATTAAAAAAGGTTGCAGTACCACCACATAAATACATGTGGTACTGGTATTTAAAAGTGAAGACAGTGGGGTAAACTTCTAACTGGTCTGACTGGACAATAAATCTGTTTTTTATAATATTGCAGTCTTTTGCCCTTCTTCATTATTGTTTTTACTTTCACCCCATGATTGGAAATTGAAATGTAAGCAACATGACATGTACCAAGCAGAGGTCACAACATCATCAACAAAGGAGACTTACATCAGTCTTTTTGACACAGAATTAAAATCACAGTACATGTACATGTATACTAATCATACATTTCTTTTTCAAAAATGAATGGTACACAAACCCAACTGAACATGGTCTCTGAAAGACAGAAACATTATTTTAAAAGTCCCTATGACACTTGTAGGTACTTAAAAATTTTCCCTCGTACACTTTAGTGCATTCACATGTTTTAGTGGGGCCCCCTTTGATTTTTAGCCGAGCCATGGGTCTTAAGTTCCTTCTGAATCGTCAGAACATTCACAGCATTCGAACTATTGCCCGACATTTCTATAAAGACTTAATTTACAAAATTAAAGCTCTAGATTTTAATGAAGACTTCTATTCTTACACTTTTGCACATTCTTTTTGAATAGATGTGAACAAGTTATTCCTTTGACGTCATTAGTTACCATAGCCCACTTGGCTCGTCCAAAATGTTTGGTGTACATATTGTATAAATCAAGTGCTTGCTAAAACTTGTGGATATACACTATAAGGGAAAAATGTTTGAAGCACTACACTCCAGACACTGATATTTAAATGAAAAGTTGAAAAACAAGGTAACAATTATTAATAAGCATCACAGGGACTTTAATTATGACCTTAAATATTTTAATGGTGCAAGGTTAAACAAGTAAGATCATATTCCAACATCAACAAAAAATGTAGAGTGTAATTTGTGTTTATGGGAACGGGAAGTGGCAATTAACACATAACACCAGAAATGAGTTGACATCATGATGGTTGCACTCCAAGAAATTTCTGCTAAAATCAATCATTAGGTAAACCATCTGGTCCCGTCTTGATAAGTTACTCTAAAGAAATTGACTCCTACTTTTGAATTTCAAATTTTGTGTTATTTCTGTTTGAATCAGCCATGGCATAATCCATTTCATACAGCTAATAGCTTTTTTGTTTGTAACCTTAGACAGGTTTTTCTGAGCTTACAGACTTGTATCATCCTACACTTGTATTATGAATTAATTATCCTTAGCAGTAGTCTGATGATTATTTGGTGGACCATTCCCATAAATCTCCTAAATCTCCTTAACATATCTTAGGCTCTGGTTCATTGATTGGCACTTGACTTTCAGTGAGTGAGATTTTACTCTGTCTAATGCCAGATGATTTTACTTTTCAATGGGGGGGGGGGGGGGGGGGGGGGGGTGGGGTGGTCAAAACCATCATTTTGAGCCACAACAAAGGTGAAATATCTTTAAAATCTTTTGATGAAACAAAATGCACCTGTAATTGCAGAGATAAAAATTCTTGTCCCCTGAATGAAAATTGTAACGCATGCATTATCGTTTACCAAGCAGGTGTTAGGGTTAGGGTTAGGCCTAAGGTTAGCATTTTTGTAACGGTTTGGGTTGTTTCAGTTATGCTAAAACAATGACCAGCAACCCTATAAACCCTTCAACCTGCAACCTGCACTTTACAGCCTCTGGTTAAAATCAATCATTACATAAATAATCCAGTTTACACAAGCAATCCATTCGTTGATAAGTCAAACTGAACAATTATTGAATGTAAATTTCAAATTCAATTAATTATTTCTGTTGGAATCAGTCATTGCATAATACATTTCATACATGTTGATTAACTTTGTTTAAGTATAGAATTCAGGCGAGAATAGAACACAACAAACGGTTTAATAAACAGTCGTCATCTTACATCAAGCAAATGGTCAAACTACATAAATAGCCATGCAATGTGGGTGTACTCGTAGCTAACATATCAACATCCTTCTTCAAGAAAAAAGAAACTGTGAAACTTAAACAGCTACAAATAATTACAGGTCTGATAAGACTTTTAGCACTACGCATTTCAACACTCGAAAGTCTTTTGGGAAAAGTTATGTCCATCGAACAAATAAACAATGTCAAAAGAAACAGTGCCAATGAATTATGGTCTCCACTTCATCACATAATCTTTGAAATGGATTGGTGGTTTGATTTCGCACCTTGGTCGGTTTGCAGTTAATGACTGACCGGGACTGTCTGAAGATGCAATGTTCTCTTTCCCACTACTTGATTGGCAGTTCTCTACTGAATGGGCTGCTGGTGGGTAACACGCTTGTGGATCTTCCACTGGCAGTGTCACTGGTGTCACATCAAGAACATGAGGCTGAATACCAGGGGACAGGTCGCAAGCCTTTGGTATAACTTTAGTTGGTCCCATATGCAGGCGGTTTCTTCTGTACATTCCTGTGTTGTAGGACCACTGACTTGGTAAGTGTTGGGACCCAGAATGTCAATGACTTTGCCTAATTTCCAGTTCTGTCCTTCAGTGTGTTGGAAAAACACTGACTGTCTCACATCTATTTCCAAAAGCGCCTGTGTGCTTCAAGCTTCTCTTTCACTAGAGTGTCCTTTGGGCTATTTCCCATGCCAGGTAGGAATCTACGTGTTCTCCGGTTGAACATCATTTCTGCTGGACTACGACCTGTGTCTTGACGAGGGGTGTTTCTTTGCTCTAACATCACTTCATTATGGATCACCTCCTTCCTTGTACGTTTTTACAACAAGAGTAGTCATCATCTTAACGGCTGATTCTGCTCTGCCAATAGCTCTCTGATGCATTGGTGACGAGGTAATATGAGTTATACAAATGTACCCCAGTTATCCACAAATAACTTAAACTCCTGACTAGTAAACTGTGGACCTCCATCCGACACAATCATTCATGGTATGCCATAATGAGCACAATGCTTCTTGAGTGATGTCACAGTATGGGCACTCATCATCGTTGTAATAAATAAATCTCGATAAAGTTGGAGTTTTGTGGTAGTCTACTACTTCCAAAAAGTGTTTCCCAGCGATTTCAAAGAAATCAAGGCCAATCTTCTGCCATGGTTCGTCACCATCACTGTGTTGCTTAAAGGGGCTAGGTCACGCAGTTTTAGGCAATTTCAGCACTGATCGAATGGTCATAGAATTAATTAAAATATCAAAATGACTGTTCAAAACTATAGAAGAACTCTAACAAAACAAAGGGAAGCCAAGAAGGGACATGGATGGACAAAACTGGAGAGGATTGAAATGGATTGATGTCACTGGCCATGTTGGGCCAATACACTGTTCCTCTGGCTCGACGCAACATACTGTCACGGCCTAGATGGGCAGTGTGTAGTCTTCTCTTGATTGACGTTCGCAGAGCCATAGGAATCACAACTGCTTCTCCTTTCACCAGAGTTCCACCCGCAACACTTACTTAAGACAGTCATGTACATCAAATATGGCAATGCACACATAGGAGTTTCAAGCTTATCTGCTGGCCATCCTTCCAATAACAACTTCATCACAGACTTCCGACTCGCTGCCTGTCTCGGATACCACCAACCACCCTAACATCCATGATTCGAGCGTGATCTTCCTGGTCATATCCATTGTCGTCTTGGTGGGCTGTACTCAATGTATCAGCAATGAGTAAGTCAGTACTTTTAACAAATACAAAATGGACATTGTATCTGTGATACCACATCATAACATCCTGAAGACGCTTGGGTGCTTGGCTGAAAGGCTTTCGCAATAAATTATGGCAGCAAGAGGTTTGTGATCGTTCTCAACTTTTACAGGTCTGCCATATGACATATGGCAGACCTCTAAAAGTTGAGAACGATCACAAACCTCTTGCTGCTATACTGGTCAAATGTTTCTAGGCCATACAAAACAGATAGGGCTTCTTTCTTGATCTGTGCCCAGTTTCTCTCAGACGGTGTCAGCACTCGCGATGCATACTCTACGGGACGACCTTCTTGAAGGTTAGGGTTAGGGTTAAGAATTCCCATATAATTATACACTTGGAGAGTTCAGTCCTGTTATGCTTTGTTGCAGAAAGGTAGGGAGTGCTGGGTGAATCACTGTTAGACCGATGTAATTTTTGCCCACGTTTTCATCGCTTGTGCATGGTGACAAAGCATACGCCAACAGGACCGAACTCTACTATTAAAACAAAAGAGCTAAACTTATTTCCAAATGTTGCCACGAAAATTTTTTTCCTACAGAATCTTTAAGAATTGTCTACAAACAGTAGCATTATTTTGTCACCCTTATCATGCCATAATCCTGGACCAAGAATCCTCTCTTTTCCTCAAACAATAGCTCTAAATTGTTTTCCATCTAATTTCTTTGTAATTAACTATTCTTCACACAAAAATGTTTATATACTATGTATGTTTCTGTTACAATAAAGCCGTCAGAGTATTGTGAAGGCTGAAACTTGGAGCTACGAACAACCTAACACTCAGATTATAATTATGTATGTTTTATTTTTAGTTTTCTCTGATAGTCTCTCTCTCTCTCACTCTCACTCTCTCTCTCACTCTCACTCTCTCCCCCCTTTATAATTATTATATTTATCTATGTGGTGATAAGTTGAAGTCCTCATCTGCTATTATTTTGTACATCACTTTCAGGTCAGTTGGAGTCGTTATGAAGTACCAAGAGGTGGGTGCATGTTATCCTCCGATCTTTTGAAGCCATTTTCAGTAAGCTATGCTTATGACCTGCATCTTACTTTAAAAGACATAACTTCATTTTATATTATGTTATTCTGTTTTGAGTGGTAATTTTATTGTGGTGTGCTTTATGGGTATTGGCCATAATTTTGTTGGCAGGAGAGCATGTAACACCAGGCCAATAAAGCCCCAAGCTTTCTTTGAATTAGGTCCCTAATGCCCAAAGCCATTCAAGTACTTTTTTGAGTTTTCATAGCCTTGAAGGCAAAATCCACAATAACAGCAATGGAGAGAAAAAAATGGTATGGAGTGGGATTTGTACAAGCTATAATCATGTTTAATTATAAGTAGAATGGATAATTTGGTTGACTGAAAATTTTGTTGAATAAAATTCCCCATGTTGATAACTTATTTTAAAATACATGTATGTGTTAAATAATTATTGTTTTGATACTTTTAATTAATAGCTGGCTTGCAGCTGTTTGCAAAACATGCTGCACAGTTCAATGAATACATTTGCAGTGACTATGAGGTTAGTGATAATACAGTATGATGTAAGCTACATGTAAGAAGTACAACATCTCATTCCTTGAAAATAGTTGAATTTGAATGTCAGGGGCTTATAGTAATTCTTAAACAACTAGCCCCCACTATCCCTTCTTTGCACAACAAGATAAAAAAAAAACAGGTGAGTGAATCTGTTTGCACATCTTTATAGAGTGTTTTCACTCATGTGATCAGTAGCCTTGTTTTTCCACCAAAACAAAAGAAATTTTTTTGCATGATAGTAGAGCTCAATTGCTGGTGGATTAGTTAGGTACACCAACATGGCTGCCATACCACATTGTTTAGGAACACCAACATGGCCGTTGTGACATCACATGAAAACGCTCATATTGAATTCAGTGAGGGAGCACCAGGACTTATGAGGAGTTTGAATGAAAGAGCTGGCAAAATCGAGACAATCACATGACGACAGATGGAAAGATAATTATGGTGAGGACCTGGGGCTAATTAAGATTCCATACCATGGGTCATCAAGCATCTTCAACCCACTGATGACATTGCTCCCTAATGATAAGATTGAGGACTGATGGCAACACTGTCAAATAGATAATAAATGGGTCCAGATTTGTTGGTAGTTGCCATTTGGCTTGTTGAGCGGTTTGGAGTAGTAATTGTAAAGATGCATGTGTACTAAGTGTTTTTGAAAGGTTTGAATGTTAAAATTCTTCACCTTTTTTGTTTTTGGATTTATTTTGAGTCTTTGTCTAAAACATGACTTTTGTGGTTGCATACATGTACATTGTATTAAACAGACATGAATTTGGAATCTGTATTACCAAGTAGTTTTACCCTTCTTTCAGGACATGTATGAGTCACTGTATCGCTGGTGCAGGCACCACAATCGTGATGTAAGCTATACTGGATACTTAGCTATGGAAACATTTTTAAAGCAGGTATTTAAATGTGGTTTAATTGCTAATTAATAATGCAAAAGTTACAATAAACTTCAGGAAGCGTGAAAATTTTTCAATTTTTTGTAAGGCGCTGTATTGAATAAATAAATTTGTAATTTATTTTGGCGCCAATCCTTCTTAAATAAACTCATTCAGTCTAAATTGAATGCATTGCTAAGTTATAATAATAATAATGATGATGATAATTATTATAATAATACTAAGAATAATAAAAGGAGTTTAAGAAAAGAAGATACATGTACACCTGTATGATGAATGGATGAGTGAGCTAAAAGGAAAGAAACTCCATGGCCAGTTCCTCAGAGAGATGGAAGTCTAGGAGTAGCAAATGACAAGAGCTGGGGGTGGCTTGAAAAGCCCCAACTTAAGAAGAGCACAGAAGGGCTGGTTATGGTGGCCCAGGGTCAGTCAATCTGAACAAATGCATTAAAGGCCAGCGGCACACACGAGGGGACTTGTCACAGGGAATTGTCACCAGGACTTGTTGGACTAGTTCTTGTACAGTTTAATTACATGCTGGGACCTACTGCGGGGACAAAAATCCCTTTGAAATGTTGACATGATGCAAAAAAAAGCAAAATTTGAGGCACTTTTTCCCAAATCTAGTGAGACACAGCACAGGAGCGGTCTCAAATGGATTGCAAATCATTGATGGCAGAAATTACTTTGCAGCCAAAGATTCTTAAAGATTGTTATCGATAAGGTTAATTGTCGATCGTAATTTGGCTGTACCAAAAAAAAAAATTTTTGATCAAGAACAGTTGTAAGGCATCTTCTTGTTAATCTGGATCTTTACGTCCCAGAGTATCTTTACCTTTGTATTTTCCACAGCTGCTTCTGAAATATTCTCATACTATTTATCTGACAAGAAGATGCCTAATACAACATTTTACTGTTCGATCAATAACTCCAATATCTGGTCCCCTCACTCGATTTTTGGGTAAAACTGGGCATTTCACACGAAGGGACTTGGTCCCTGGGACTGGTTGCAGGGACTAATTCCCTTGTGTGTGCCAACCTTTAAGGCAAAGATTGCAAGACAAGACCCAGGAGGATCTTAGCTGTAGGATGTGTCGAAAGAGCAAGGAAACCATCAACCATCTCCTCAGCAAATGCCCTGTTAAGCTTGCTTGCCCAGGTGGAATGTAAGCACCCCCATGACAATGTTGCTAAGGGTCTCCATTGGGAGTTGATTGTGGCATTAATTAATAAAATGCTGTAAGCATACTCATACTCTGGGATGTACATGTCATGATCCAGAAAGACAATCTTGCAGATGCCCTTTATACAACAGGCCTTACATGACAAGGGTAAATGGAGATTTAAATCTGACGAACCAGAATTTGCGAGATCAGGTGGCCAGGCTGAAAAAGCTGTTAGGCGATGTTAATTACTGTAATTAAAGAAGTTGTTGCAGAATAAATGGGAGCAAGGGACAATAGAGAGATTGAAGAGACAAGACATAAGCTTGCAGTCTGTACAAAAAGAAGATTGCTGTTTATTATTTTCAAATATCTCTTTCCTTGCCAGAGATATTCAAGTTTTTTAAATATGCAAATTAGCATAGTGATGATGTCATAATCTCAACCGAATTTTGATCAACTGTGATGAAAAGAGATATCTCAGCCAATTTGTCCCAGAAATGCTTGATTCTTTGCAGTAAGATTCTAGAAGATGCTCTCCACAATATGTGCATAACAATCTTGTTACCATGGCAACACACTGGGTCCCAGACCTCCCTGATTTTAAAGGCTTTGATGGCCACTTTTGGCATTTTGTTTTGATATTTGCCAATAGTACCTCATCTACATGATCCTGCAAGTATATAAATATGTTTATAGGTCGACTTTGTGGCAGTGTTAAATGTTTTTCTAGGTTAAGAAAGTTGGAATCAGGTTGGAGGGAACTGGAAAAAGAGTGAGTTGCCATGGGAACCAATTTCTTTATTTCCTTTAGAACTATTGACCTACCAAGTTTCAATGGTCTCTGCTGCAAATTGTCCGAGATAGCTCTGTTTATATAGTCTTGATGTTATATTGGATTCAGTGAATGTTGTCATCATACCTTCCATTTGCATATTTTACAGATTTTTCAAACTTAAATATCTCCGGAACCAATGCAGATATTTCCAATCGGTAAAACAGCATTTTTAATCTTTCCTGGAATTCTATGTGATAAACCTAGAAATTTTAAAAGTTTAAGATCTGGAGAGTACTGGTAAGTCAAATTGGCCATCTTTACTATTAAAATTCTTCAAGACTATATTAAAGGTAGTATTGCATTTGCATTGCAGGTGGCAGACTACCTTGTCAAAAGACATGGTGATAAATCAGAAATGATTTTGTTTAAGGTAAGATATACTGTATAATTTATACAATTTATGTTGACAATAATTGAGTTTTATTGCAGGTTGCTTGTAATTCTCAAAAAAATGTTAACAAGTTAAGCACACACTCTTTAATAGGAGTGGAATGATTTCACATACAAGTAACGATAAAAAAATGAAAGTTTCAGATTTAAGTTTGATGTAAAATGCAAATAGTTACGGTAGAATACAATGGTGACCAAAATTGAATGAATATGTAATTAAAGGTTGAGTTTTCTCTCTCTCTTTTTTTAAAAACAAACTTGTCTAGCAATAATTGTTATGAAGGTATAATTTTTCCATTGTTTTCGTACTTTGTCATAAAAAATAAGCGATAAGTCACAACATTTCAACCTCTCTTGTGATGTTATCTGGATCCTTTTCATGTTGCTCTTTGAGGTAGCTTCCAACTGCTGATATTTTGTGTTCTTGAATTGGTTGGTGTCAGCACATGTTGCACACATAGCTCAAAATGTATAACGGACATTCATGTAATCCACATCACACTGAAAGTGTTGATTCACAAGGAGCAGTTTGTCTTCCCTCACTTTGATTTCGTCCTGGCTTGATCTTTCTACTTGTGTAGACAGGGCTAACATCGTAACCTTTATCTTTTGACCGATGTCTTCAAGCTGTTTGTGTGCCACATTTGCATAATTATTTCTGATTCTTGAAAGGCAGCACAATTCTGATTGTAGCTTCTTGCTTCTCAAGCACTTCTTGCTGGGTGTATGAATCTTCGGACATAACCAATGTACGTGTAGAAATAGCTCTGTGTACACAAGTAGAAAGTAGTACATGTATGGTAGTCATAGTAAGTATATCCCTTTGTTATCTTCGTTATTACCTTACAGTACACTGTAGTTTATCATATTTTAGCATTCGTGACATTCTTACCTAAAAGTATGTTAAAGTGCTACTGTGATCAAATTTTTATCCCTTGAGTTTTTTGGTTTATCACATAGAGTACCATGAAACATTAAAAACGCTGTTTACCGTTTGGAAATATCTGCATTGGTTCCAGAGATATTTAAGTTTGAAAAATGTGTTAAATATGCAAATGAGAAGGCTGATGACGTCATTCACCCAACCCAATAGAACATCAAGAATATAAATAGAGCTATCTCGGTCAATTTGCAACAGAGACCATTGAAACTTGGTGAGCTGATAGTTCTGAAGGCAACACACCTACGACTGTAAAATTGGTTTCCATGGCGACTCACTCTTTTCCAGTCCCCTCCAACCTGATTTCAATATTTTGGTGATCGCAGGCTAGAAATACATTTACCAAGGCCACAAACTCGACCTAACATCTTTATATGCTGACAGGATCATGCAGATGAGGCATCATTTGCAAATATCAAAACAGAACGCCAAAGGTGGTCTGCAAAGCTTTTAATATCAGGGAGGTCTGGAACCCAGTATGTTGCCATGGTAACAAAAATGGTATGCTCATATTGTGGAACACATCTTCTAGAATCTTAGTTCAAAGAACCAAGTATTTCTGATTCAAATTGGCTGAGATATCTTTCTCCATCATACTTGATCAAAATTTGGTAGGGTTTATGACGTCATCACTTGGCTAATTTGCATATTTAAAAAACTTGAATATCTCCAGAACAAAAAGAGATATTTGAAAATGGTAAACAGCATTCTTCTTCTCGTACAGACTACGTGTTTATGTGCCAAAATGGCTTCGATAGGGAAGATTCAAATTTCGTCACAGTAGCACTTTAACATTTTAACTGTTAAACTTATAATTCACACTGTGACCTCGGTAGCAACGTTGGAACTTCTTATCACTTGTTTTTATTATAAGTTCTATTTTCGTACTTTCGTAATTTTTTTTTCTTGCAGTATTTTATCAAGAAATTCCAATCAATTATTGATTCTGCCTCCAGTGATACCAAACAAACATCAATTGCAATACGAGGCTATGGTTACTTCTCAAAGGTAAAGGAAGTTTGCTCTGCAAGGAATTTATACTATGATCTCTCATCTCCATTGCAAAAGAGGGCTCCTTGTTCATTCTAAATTTGTTTGTGCGATTAAACGTTTGTTATGATCAAATTCTTCCACATCTTTTTCTCATTTCTATTCTTTGAAGTACCTTAAATTAGGACTTTAATTGGCTCTCATTGCTGGAGCAATAATTTTGCAGTTACTTTACCTGTTACAATACAATACAATACTTTATT
Organism: Montipora capricornis; assembly: GCF_036669925.1. NCBI lineage: Eukaryota > Metazoa > Cnidaria > Anthozoa > Scleractinia > Acroporidae > Montipora > Montipora capricornis. The sequence continues at coordinate 34,353,156 of NC_090890.1, read as the reverse complement.
GACACTTCCCAAAGGGGTTCTTCAGTGGCAATTAACATAAGAACTGCATAAAATTATAGATAAATTTTGAAAGAACGATCACTAATTTAAATGATTGGTTAAAAACAGGTGACTGGGTAGCTCATTGTAAAAAATCTTTTAGAAGATACTTTAAATTCGTAAATAGTAAATAGTAAAATAGTAAAATAGTATGGGCAATTAGCAGTTAGTACATTGAATTGTTCAGAACATCTTTCAAATGTAATCTTTTACAGTTATTCAAAGCTAGTGTTTTTTTGTGTTCAATATTGACAGCCTTGTAAACTAATTCTTCCACCTGGAGATGTGAAGGTGATGTTTAGTCAGATGATGCAGAGAAGTGAGCAGATTTATTTGAGGTGACTAATTTGGAAATATGATAATGTGTATTGTAACCTAATTGCCTGATGCCTTTCAAAATAAGTGACATGACGCAAGACAGGAAGTTCTGGAGTGCCACCACCTTCCTGTATACAGTGTACATGTACTTGAACCGATGCTGTCCCACACCCACCTCTCTAAGGCACAGTTTTTGATTAAGGACGGTGCCTACTAATGCAAAGGTATTTTACACGGCTTACTGAACATGCTGGAAAAGCAGATCTTAGCAAGTGATATTGAAATCCAAAAATAAAATTGGGGGTATTACAACGCATTTTTTGAACATAAGTTATTAATCAACAATACTTGAAAAATGCTTAAAAATACAAAGCAATGTATGGCATTCTTTTCCAAATTGTTAATTAATTATCTCTGAAAAATGCGTGGTTACCCCCATTTTTTTTTGGATACAAAGAGCACTTGCTAACTTCTGCACCACGCAAAAGTATCCCTGTATTAATAAGCATCACCCATAGGGAATCCGAGTATCTCGAGATGCACAGAACGTATGTGCAATAACAGTAGTAGGCACCGTCCTTAAGGTAGGATCCTTTTCCAGCTTTTGAAATGTTGGAATTTGCCTGATTTTAATGCAATTGATCTCTGATTGCATCAGAATTAAGAAACCTTGGAACAAGAATTCTTGAGTTGTGCTCCTTTCTCATCATAATTGGAGAATGTTGATAGTTGTATCAGAAATGAAATTTCCAATTATTGGATTATAGTTAATTAATTGATTATAGTAATATATTGATATTATTAATATATTGATATTAATAAATAATATTGATAATAATATTGATATTAATAATATATATTGATTATAGTAATTTGGAGATGCTCCCTTATTATCAAATTGAAAGTTGTATAATTTTTATATCATACTGTTTACTTTTATTAATACCAGCAGCACATATTGCTGATGCTATCTGTTCAAAGTCCTCTTCTTGTTTTAAAGGAAATTTTTGTTTCTATTAGTTGGGTTCAGCCACAAGCACTCACTCAACCCTTTTATGCCATGTGAATCCATCATCACTAATCATTAGGCAATCAATTTAAACAGTCAAGATTAAAAAAATGATCTGGTATCTAATCCAAACCCTTGCCCTTTGATATTATTAATTATTACTAATGACCTTGCTTTGTTTTTCAATTTTTTGTTGCTTACTCTAGACAAGATGAACTGGTAGAAGACAAAGTGCAGTACCTTCCAAGTTTTCTTGAAGCCCTTTCATGCATTGTGCAGGAGCTGGATGAGGTTACGTACTAAATACAATATGAGCGACCGTATTTTATTGGATATACATGTACAATGTCAAGCCGATGGCAAGACATTTTATATCTGATGCAATACACATGTGAAAATTGTATTGTGCTTATGAAATGAAAAGCATGCTTTCATTTGCCCTCTGAAGGGCATTCGCGTGGGTGAAATAATCAGGGAATGCTAAACTCATTCCCTAGTGATTGCGAACATCGTTTTCTTGACTGAAAAATGTGGCAAAGTGCTCGCTCAAATAAAGTAGTGGCAAGTGAGTTGCTGGGCTTTGACTATGGGAAGGTGGATTCAAGATTTAACTATGGACATCATGCAAATGTTTTTAAATTTCTGGATGACTAAGTTCGTGGGAAACATAGGAAAACGTTCAGGTAATAATTAAAATTAGCTGTGTGGTGTGTCGTTTTTTGCCTCCTTTTTTTACTTTGATACGGAGGTTTTCAGTGGTATTTTTTATCAGCTGATACAGAATGCTAATTAATCTACTAGTATTCTGTGTTGAGAACCCTAACCCTAACCCAATGAAACTTTGTTGTGAGGTTAGAGTTAACCCTAACCCTGACCGTCCTAACAACATCTCTACTTGTTTTGGAATGGAGTTCAAAGTTAAGTGGGGAAGGAGGTAAATTACCATTGAGGAGTTGCTTTAGATCAAGATTTCAAATGCCCCTTGAAACATGGAAGACTGTGTGTGCGCATCTATGCCCTAGATGCAGAAATATTTCCTCCTCGATCTTTCTAGTTTTGCATCGGTTTCATGTAGTTTTTCTCATAGTTGCTGAATCACTTATCTCTTCTGTTCTAAATCTTTCTTCCCTTCTCAGTAATGATTTATGAGTGGAGTTTTTTTCATCACAGGAAGTCTTTTCTTCGGTCGATATAAAAACAAATTGAATCATCTACAGTACTGTGCAAAAAGAATGCAAACGAATTTTGCGCTTTTCGTCACTTTTCGCTACTTTTCAACGAAATAATTATAATGAAATTTAGGGCGAAAAGAATATTCATTCGAACTTAGTCGAAATTTCGAAACGCCTATTGTTTCAATTAATTCGTATTAGTAAGAAGATTATTAGTATATATGCACATCGTCTCTCCTTCTATTCTGAAACCTCTGCATCATTCTCTTGTTTACCCTCTCTTAGTATATGGTGCAACTATCTGGGAAAATAGTCTTATGAAACCACTTTACACCCAATAATTGGTTTACAGAAGAAGGCGGTTAGAATTATTATTTTTCCCTCATAATTATTGTGAACATACATATCCTGTTTTTAAAGACTTGAATATTATGAAGTTCCTTGATGTTATAAATTTATGTTATTTAAACTGTCTTTATGTTCAAATTTCATTTAAATCTGCTACCTTCTGCCTTCCTTAATTTCTTTACCCTTGTATCCTCAAGGCACAAGTATAAAACTAGGCTTGCTTCCAGATCAATGTTTTGTATACCTCTAGCGAGAACAAATTATGGTAAATTTAATGTTTGCCTTAAAGGTGCTATTCTTTTAAAAAAAAGGTTATTTTTGATTCCTATTGATAATTTTTTTGTCTTCTCCCTCCTGTTGTTTTATCTATTCCCTAAGTTGTTTGTATTTAAAATTTTAATGTCTTTAATTTTTTAAAATTATTTCGTTGTTGTTGTTGTTGTTGTTGTAATTTTGCTTTTATACTGTCTTGTGCCTCCATTACTACTATAACTGTAACTTGACTATTACTATAATGCCTCCTAGCTAGATTAGTTTTTTAGTTATTTTCTTAGTGGCCTTATACCCTACATAACTTGTCTTAATTTTTGCTCTCTTCTCCTTTTTCATGTGTGGTATAAATAAATAAACCTTGTTGTTGTTGCTCTTGCTGACTCACGTAAGCCTGGGCCTTGGGCAATTGATCTGTAGTAGAGCCTTTAGAACGGTTAGGGTTAGGTTAGGGTTAGGGGGTTTAGTGGTTTGGCTTTCACACTAGGTGATGACCCCTCGAACAATAATGTAACTTTAATCGAGAAATATCCATTCCTTCAATACGTTTTGAGGAAGGAATGGCAATTCTGAAGCACATTAAGATTGTTGTTCAACACGATGTGCTCGCCCTCGTCATTTTGCTATACAAAATTCCATATATCGAGACTGTGGAAACTCATGGGAAACGGGGCTAGCATTTTCAGCCTGGGCAATCGGGCTGAAAAATCCACGTAATCACTATCATTTTTTCAGCGGGGGGTTTAAAATGGAACTTGGTCATGTGCATCGATTTTTTTTTTTGCATCACAGTAAATTCTCCCACGGAAATTTGCGTTTTGCGCCCTGGCTGAAATTGATGATCAGCATGTAATAATTTGCACCAAAATTTCAGCCCGGGCTGAAACTCACCAATCATTATCCCTGCTCTCATGGAAAACCTGAAAACCTTAAGAGCATTTGAACAAAACATACTGGGTTTATTATGTTCAAGGTGCGTCTTTTTACAAGTAACTAGTGAAGCACTCTCAAAATTCCTCTGGTGGCATTTAACCGCAGGGTTGTCCAGCTGCCCTCTTTTGTATAACCGACTCAGGGCTCACAAAAACTATGTTTTAAACTTCACTCAAGTTGCCCTTTTCTTGAACATCTTCACCAGACAAGCAAGCAGCTGCTACTCCACGTGAAGAAAGTTCCCCTAGGTGTGAATTAATGAGGGAAACTAATGGGGGGAAAAATTATTAGTACTAAATATGATTCACTGAATAACCTAAGGATATATAATTATATTAAGTGATTTCGCAAGGCAAGTTGGAAACACAGCAAATGCATCTTGTTTCAAAATAATCTGGCTTTGATACCTTGAGTTCCGCCATAGTGGCTGTGACAAGTCAGAATCTCTTGTCCACCATGTTGACAGCAATAGAAAACCTGTTTGAACTACTTTCCATTGCTAAACCAATCAGAGTAGTCATTAGAACTGACCAGTTCCTGGAACCAATTGAATAACCAGGATAAAAATCTGACTCTGGGAATATGAAACAGCATCCCATTGGAATGTCATTCATAAAGAACTCAACGGTTTGAACCAGAGGTTCTCAATTTATAGTTTTTTCTTCGGCTGTCTTCATGGGCTGTAGTTGTTATGAAGAACATAAAACACTTACCCTGGGCACCAGAGGTTTTTCTCGCGTGCCGCGGGAATTTTCGGTGTCGGCCAAAGGCCAACACAGCTTAACCGGACTTGACTGAAAACCGGAAACCGCGCTAGAAAAGTATCTGGCACCCAGGGTAATAAACACTGGAATCTTTGGTATCTCTTGCTATGGCACTGCCTAATTCAGGTTCAACTTACCGTAGTTAAAATTAAATGTTTATGATGTATATAATTAATACAAGTCATACTTGGTCTAATCATCGTTCTTGGCTATTTTTACTTTTTACGTGCTATGTACATCTTGATTTTGACAACCACAATGTTGAATATCATTATTATTTTTTAGTGAAAAGTGGGGAATTCATTATTACGATTTTGTTACTTGTAAAGCCCAATTTGGGCAACAAGTTCTTAAAACTACAGTTTTAACTGTGTACAGTGCATGACACTGTTTAGTTTGTCCAAAATGTGAAGTTTATTAGGCTTACTGAATCGAATTTGTTTGTCTCTCCAGGTTTCTGACTCTATTCTTTCCTCTCTGGAGAGACTTGTAGTGGTGTTATTTAACAATTTCACAAGGCTGGCAAAAGGATCAAAATTTCTTTGTTGCAAGGCCCTGGTTAGACTGCTTTTTAACCTTTCTACAAAGGGTCCATATATCAGAAGATTTCTCTCAGAAGTTGGTAAGTCAATAACGATAATTTACTTCAAAGGAATTGATTTTGTGGGTGAGAAGAGGCCTGAGAAGGACTGTTGGCAGTGACTGTTTCGATTGCCAGGTCACTCACATTGGTGAAACTGTGGTGAAACTGGCAGGAATCTAAACACTGATCAAACCAGCAACTTAGAATGGTGATCTCAATAACAATATTCATGCTGAACACTGTTCACAAACAAAACACACTATCAACTGGGACTCTGGGAGCCTATTACCCTAAGTGCTTAATAACGTACTGTATGAACTGTTATGAGCACCTTATACTTGAAAGCTGTTACATGTATGCAAACTTAGAACAAACTACATTAAACCATTGCCAACCTCTACCTGTACCCTACAAAGAATTACTTAACAGACAACCTTAGCTGCACACAACTGTTTTCTCTCAGCTTACAAACGTACTGCAACCATCATTTACAAACCAGATTGTAATGCACCATGCAATCACCACTCGCCATCCTCACAACCAATCACAACACAGACCAGAGCATTACTACATTCATTTGAATTTCCAACCATTACTTGGCTCTGAAGGTTACTTCCACTCAGGTTGTTGAACATCATGAAACGTCAGTCACTGCCAACAGTCCAACTTAGGACTGCGATCAAATTCCATCGAGGTATGTAACTCGTAAACCATTTTAAATTCCATTTTGAATAACAATATTATTATTAAAATGTGAGATCATGGAGAGCAGATGATTGGCTGGTTCAGTAGTGAAAGCACTCTCCTTCAAGATGTGCTGTGACCTGGGTTTGATTTTGGGACTCAATGCCATACATGTAGTCTGGTGGCTTTAGTTTGTTGGTTCTCTCAAGCCTAGAAAAAAATAATTTTCTTGAGCTCTGTCTCTGCTCTACCCTTTACAAGTTTTTCTTTGAGCACTCTGGTTCCACTTTCACCAAAAACTAACATTCATTTTCTTTGGCATTAGATTTTCATGTCATTCGATTTGGTTTTCTGTCTACCCAGCTAGTAGAGAGCTTGTGCTCAGAAGGAGCTTGAGACTTATGGACAATATTGCTTCATTATCAGTATCGTTGTCATTGTTAGTTGTAGTAGTACATTGTACAGACAACCTTAACCACAGGGGGAGGAGTAGGAGTCGTAGAATTATGAAAAGGGGTACTTAAACATGAGCTGTGGGGAGCAAGATTTGTAAGAAAATTAAGGAGCAGCTATAGGTTCTGAAAGAATGTGCATCCAGAGTCTTAATGGTGCAGAGAAATTTACTGGAAAGTTGCAGGGTTTTCAGCAGGAGTGTTTTCCTAATACAAAGTAAAAAAATGTATTTATCATTCTCTTATAAACCCTTACACCCCTAGGGCAGCCCCCAGTGACGAGTCAAATTGTTTGGCGTTAGACAGCCGGAGTAAAATGTTACTCCCAGGACTCTGGGAATGGGTTAATTAAGGAATTAAGGGGGACATGTTTCTGAGCAGACATACATGTACCGTAGATTTTGTTAACCCATTCACCCCTAAACAGCCCATTTGACAAGTAAAATCATCAGATGAATTCACAGGGTTAATCATGATCATACGGATTTTTACTGTGAACAGTTGTGAGCTGTCTTGAAGGAATTTGTGCCAGTAATTTTTATGAAACTTGTCCTCTTATTTTAATCATTTTATAGTTTATCAAGGTCTTATTAGGACATGTTCACACCCAGTGGAATTAGATGAGGTTAGTACATGTATGTGTAGAACATGCAGTTTCCATATCTTAATTTTCAAATGCAGGCATTTTCCCTCAAACACATTTGAATCTCATTATTCATTGAGTATAAAAGGTACATGTATTTTGTTTCATCCTTGGATCATCCTCATGCAGACACCAATTTGTTAAAACCACTGGTACTGAATCATAACCTTGTCTGCAGAACCATGTCTGCATCCGAAAAGGTCGATATTTGCAATGGGTGAAATGTAATGCTGGGTACCAAAATGATCCATTCATCCATCCATCCATCCATCCATCCAGCAAGCTGCTACCAAGTTTTTAACCCCTACTTAGCATCATTTGTAGTTCAGGGATTACTGTTTTAAAGAGTATTAAGAAGTAGTTGATTAAAACCTATTGACTGTACAGCTGCTACATGGTGTGCATGCAGAGCAGATAATTTTATTGTTCTTGAGAGATCTAAAGTAGCTAGCACCTAAACCTAGCAAAATAAATAATTGTAACCAAAAGGCAGCTTCATTGTGCATGTTCTTTCCAACCATCTTTTTCACTTTTTTATCAAGTTGAACTTAATATTGTGGTTATTCAATCGATTCACCCTATATTTCAAGCACCTGCATGATAATCCCAGTTGCTGCAAAAGTATATGTAGTAATTATGTAATACAACTCTGCAGCTCATCATTATAACATTATTTATAGTTACAGTACCTTGTTTTCAATACCTTAAAGGTGAATGAAACAATTATCTCAGGGGATGGCGAGGCAGTGAACACTAATTCATCTCCTAAGACATCTTACAAAGATTACTTGCCACTTTGGGAATTCCTCTTGGAGAGGGGAAAGTTCAAGGTATATCTACTGATCATGAACATTGTTGCTGACTTTAATTATTATGTGATTGCTTTATGCACATTGAACCAATACTGATGTGTGGAGTAAATGTTTCATACTTAGGATGTCAGCTTGGTGGGAGAAAAACTTGAACAGATTGATTGCATGCATAGGATTGTATATGATGAGATGATGAAAGCCATTCTGCGTATCATCCACAAGCTAGACTTGTCTTCTGTCAATGGACCATCTTCAGAACTAGAGGTACTCAAGCTCTTTTAAATTAGTAAACTTTGAGATATATAGGAATAGAAGTGTTTTGGTATGTGCGGGTAAATATGAGCCACAAACAAGTGAAATCCTTCCCATACATGTAGTTATTTCAAACCTGTAATAACGGTATATAGATTTAGCCAAGCCTATTAAAGAGCGGAACTCCCGTTTCTAGCCCCAGAAAGCAATATTAATAGTAACTGTATAAAGTATGGAATTAATTGTCATTAGTGTAACTATATAGTAACTGTAATCAAACACCTCTCAGCTGACAGCAGTAAAAAACAAGCCTTGCAGACAATAACCAACAATTGTAATATTATCAACAACTAAAACTGAAATTACATGCACAGTAATCTCTTTCACAACATTTTCCGATTGACTGATAATCTTTATACCCAAGCTCTCTCGTCAGTTTGGAACAACCGCAAAAGTTACTAATTAAAAAGTCAAGCTAAAGGGTATTGATTTGCTCGCTCGACTGCAATTTCACAATCAAACCAAGCTGCTCACACAGAAAGCCTATAAATCAAAAGGTATTAATTTAGAGTGGACAGTTGCCACAATATGCGAGGCAGCGAGGTTTGCATTAATAAACATTAAGCTTACCTAAAAGCTACTAGTTGTAAATAATTTTTTTGTCCCTCGCTCTATTTCTCTCAACCTTTAACGGTGTTCAATGAGATTTTCTCTTCTCCTTCCTCGGCTTCTCTTGTAGCTTTTTTCGCTTAAATTTCTCAAATTTCGTTGCCTCTTATCTCATGCTCTTTCATGCTCTTTCCTGCTCTTTATCCCATTGCTTGTCACTAATAATATGAAATACTTGAAAACAAATTCCTAATTAAAAGCAAACAAGTTTTTGAACGTGACAAAACGATGCCCACACCATTTCTTGCGTGATTTCCTGCCAAGAAAAATGCAGGTTGCACATTTTCCGCCAAGAAAATATAGCATACCTAACCATAACCCTAACCCATCAAGAGTCAAAGCGTTTGGCAATAGACACAGTAAAATCTATTACGTCTCACTCTCAGAAGTCAGTGGGCTAAAAGGGACAGTTTTTGAGTGAACCACGCACCACTGACAAGTAAAATCGTCTGGCATTAGAGTAAAATATATTTCTAAAGGGTGCGTTCGATTGACTATATTTGGGAATAAGAATACATTGAAAAGAAATTAGAAATCCTTTCGTTTTTAAGGAGATTCACATTAAAATTGTCAAATGCCTGCTAAAATGCTATTTAATTATGTCTTTATTACCCTTGTTGCCTCAAAACGCCAGACATACCGTTTTTAAATCATCACTCTGCGTATTCTTATTCCGGAATAGGGTCAATCGAACGCACCCTAAGTTTCTCTCCTGAGAGTCAATGGTTCAAGGATATCTATTTCTATTAGCGGAGTGTGCACGCAAGAGCGGAGCTCCATAGCTAAGAAAATTTGGTCAACTATCAATCTGGGACAGTTTGTTTGTGACGTCAATGTACGCTCACCCGTACACTCTTTGCAGGGGAGGGAAGGGAATAAGCCCATTGGAGGAAGAGACTAGTACCATAAAAAGTGTTATTATAGTACTTGATGTTTCATTCCTTGTCTTGTATGATAAATAACACAAAAGTTAAACTTAGAGAATAGAAAAAGAGTAGATAGAGTGAGAACATGGTATAACAATACTATATAGCACTGCCTTATTTAGCATACCATGTAAGTTAATTGCATTCCTTTGGCTTAATAGCAACTGCTATATGTAGATGTACAAAACCGCCCAAAAGTATTTACCCATTAGGATGTGGTTGAACCTTATCTTTGTTGAATAATACTGCCATGGTTTCACAGGCTGAGGTGGAACGAATTCCTCAACCTTGTCCACAATGAATGTGACCAAACACTATGGCAAGTAAGACAAGGTATGCCACGGTGAGACAACAATAAGAATTAATTGCTATTGAACATATGCATGCTTCTGAGGTTTCACGCTACAACACCCATTTATTGTTGAAATCTTTCTGACAATTGAGGCAAAGTGAAGCTTATAATTATCAAGTATAGAATGTTGTCTATTTAATCAGAACAACAGCAGGAAATGAAGTATGTGCTATGGAGTGAACAGATATCATCCTACCGATAGAAAATTTGTGGATCTGAGTTATTTATGAAATTCATGAAGAGAAATTTATGACGTGTTGAGCAAATGTGCAACTGGAATATTGGGAGGAAAAAAAGCTGATGTTGTTTTTTAACTGTAAAACAAATTAATTTTGTTTAGCTTTTCCAATGTCGTTTCAGCAACTCAGTTTCCTCACTGGCATATCAATAAAAACTGTTGAACAACAAATTATATAGTAAAGCGACCATATTTAACGTTGGTAACTCAAAACAGCTGACAAACCTGAGGTCGACAGTGCACTCATTTCACTCCTCCCTCTCTGTCAGTGCTCTGTTTTAAGGGTATTTATAGCAACTAAAAAGTCAAAACAAGGATGTGACATCTGGGCATCAAACTCGGGACCTCTTGCACCATGGCCACATACTTACCAACTGTGCTATCCTTGCTCCTAATTATATTTTCGTCATTATAGCATACATGTAGGCATCCAGTGTGTAACAAGTTTGGGATGTCTGAGATTGATTGATTGATTCTTCTATTCACACAGAATAATCAACCCTTACAAGAATATTACATCTTCAGATTTGTTTTCACCATTGATCAAGTCGAGTATGTTAGAAAAAGGTCATGTTTACATGTACATGTACATCAAGATTCAAGTGACTTAATAATCGGTGTGATTCCTGCACGCCAGACAGCTGTCACTTTCGTTGCATGTTCGGAAGAAGCTGATAAGATTAAAGCACAGCAGACTAATCCATTCTTGGAAGAGAAAATCAACTTTAAATGATGATCTAGCTCATTTTGGCCTCTTTTATGAAATTGTGAAGAGCTCCAGGATGTTTACGCTGTGAATTGTTTGTGCACATACAATTCACACACCACATCATACCAACATGTGACTCACCTCAGGGATTGTCTGAGAAATTTGCCACCTTTTTCTCTGAAAAAATAGTGAATCTGAAAGATTTGCACTCGTCAGTCTAGGGGATGATGGATTTGTCAGTAATGCCTACTGCAGTCAACCATTATGTCAGACAACATTCTGTGATTTCTCTGCGGTGTCTGTACGTTATATCAGCGAACTCTTAGTAAAGTCCAATACTAAGTCGTGTATATTAGACCCTGCTCCAACTAGTGTGGTCAAGCATTCTATTGAAGCCCTGGCCCAGCCATTACCTCTATTGTCAATTAATGCTTCTCTGCTATCTGGTTTATTTCCATCTTCCCTTTAAAAAGGTGTAATTCAACCTTTGATCAAGAAGCTGTCCCTTGAGCGTGAGACATATCCGAGTTATCGCCCTATCACAAACATTGCATTGCTATCGAAGATGCTTGAACGTGTGGCCGCTACGCAAATGCGGAACAATCTTATACCCAATGGGCTTTTAGCCAAGTTTCAGTCTGCGTATCGATGTTTCCACAGCACAGAAACTATGTTATTACGAGTGTTTAACGAGATCTTGTTACTATTGACAACCACCGGGATGTTGTACTTGTTCTGCTAGATTTATCGGCGGTGTTTGACACCATTGAACATTCTGTTTTACTTAGTCGTTTGGAACACCGTTATGATTTGACAGGAAAGGTGTTAAACTGGTTTAGATCATATCTGATTGGTAGATCCCAGCAAGTACTAATTGCGGATGTCAGATCACCAATTATCCTCTTCAGTATGGTGTTCCTCAAGGGTCTGTCCTGTGGCCAGTTAATGTTTTCTTTGTTCTTTGCCCCTCTGGAGAATGTGGTACAAGCCCATGGTTTCAATGTAATGACTTACGCAGATGATACACAGTTATATGTGTCCTTGGGCTCGTCTGATGATCATCCTGCCGTTCTATTTAAGTTTGAAGCTTGTGTGAAGGACATTCTCATCTGGTGCACCTCTAATGGTTTGGCATGCAACCCCGACAAGACGGGAGTAATTCATATCTGCTCTTGTTTCCATAGAAGTAAGCTTCCTGGTATTGATGTTGGAGGGTATACAATATCGCCAACACCAGCTGCCCAAGATCTCCAAGTGCTTGTTGACTCACATCTGACGTTGTCTAAATGTGTAAACAGTGTATGCAAGTGTGCATTCTTTTCCATTAGTACCATTTGTAGGATTACGAAATATTTAGACCGTGACAATTGTGAAAGACTTGTGCACACGTTCATTTCATCGAAACTTGATTCCCGTAATAGTTTACTAACAGGTCTCCCAGATAAGGAAATCTCCAAGCTCCAGCGTGTGCAGAATGCTGCAGCAAGGCTTATTGTTGGTGCTGCAAAGAATGAACATAATTATGTCACCTGCCCTGTCCGTTTCCAAGTGTTCCCTTGCACGTGTGTTGAAATGTCGGGTGGTCTCACCAACATAGCAAGCTGCGTATTAAGCTTGGATGGGACGATGAGATTCCACCTGAATATTACTCAAGCTGGGAGAAATGGCTTGCCGATGTCCCGAAGCTTTCATTGTTTTCTATTTGCCGTTTTGTACTACCCGAAGCCTTCGGCCCTGTAGTCTCCAGTCAGTTGCATCACTTTTCAGATGCTACAAAGAAACATCAAATGGAGTTTCAATCCCCCTTATGGATCGCATCATGGAGGGTTTTGGGAACGGTGCATCTGCTCAGTTCGAAGAATTCTGCGCACTATTCTCCTAGAACAAACCACAGATGAGGAGGGCCTTACCACTCTCATGTGTGAGGTAGAGAGCATCTTGAACAGCCGCCCTATCACCGTGGTCTCAAGAGATTTAGAGCCTTTAACGCCAAATCATCTTCTGTTGCTGAGGTCAGATACTATGATGCCACCAGGTGTTTTCCAGAAGGAAGACCTACTTTCTCGGCGTAGATGGCAGCAAATCCAATATCTTTCAGATATCTTTTGGAAAAGGTGGTCTCGTGAATACCTTCCGTTGCTTCAAAGTCGCCAAAAATGGCTGTATCCCCGCCGTAATCTCGCAGTTGGAGATGTTGTATTAGTCGCTGCAGAGAACACGTCAAGAAATTCCTGGCCCCTGGGTAGGGTTGAGCAAGCTTTTCCAGACAAGAAAGGATTCGTCCGCAGAGTAAAGGTCAACGTGAAATCTGCTATTCTGGAGCGTCCTGTGGACAAACTCGTTTTGTTAGTAGAAGGAAAATAGTTTGAATGACTACTGAATGAGTTTCAGAGACTATTAACTTGTAGTCAGATTCAGAATTCCTATTGCAATTTAGTTGCCCATATTTGTTTAACTGTTTTTTCGCTAGCATTAGTATAAGTGCTTCGTTGGCACTTATACTAACGTGTTTTCTTTATTGTTCTAAAATGCTGTGCACACGAAAATTTATAAACCACACATGATCGGACTCCAATGGGGATAGGGTCTCTCACACTAAAGAGGCTACCTTCCTGTACTTTGAAAGAGGAAAACGCTAACACAATGTTTGCATTATTACAAGAAAAATGTGAAAGTCCATGAATGAGCTTTTGGGCGATGCTAGAAAAATAATTTTAAGTAAGTAGGGTAATTTGAAATAAAAGGTATTGGGGCCTTGTTCACCAGTTGATCTTACAGAGTTGCCTGTTACATGCTGAGTGACACTGCGGTTAATGATTCTTTCTATTAGCCTAGATGGATACAGGTTTTTCCTTAGGATGAATGTTAGTGACACGATGTCCTCATGAAACGCTTGCCAGGTGTTACAAATCTTAGTTCTTGTTTGTTGACTGATAAAGCAGTAGGTCCGCATCACATTAATATACAAGTAATTGATAATAATTTACTGACAAAATTATTAAATATCCATCAAATGATCTCTGGAGAATTTTGTACAATATAAGCAGTTTTAATAATAAGGATTTACAATAAAAAACGTCAAACTGAATTAAGACCATCCTCCATTCTCAATAAGGTAATTAGGGATAGCGTAATTTTATTTAATACACCATGGTAATAAACTGTTTGCATGCTGGTTGCAATTTGATTGAGGACGTAAGAACATCATGGAGCAACCATCCCTTGAGGTATAGGAGGTAGGAGTCACATACAGATCCCTCTTTCAAGAGGTCAATTTTTCTGTAAACAATTTGGTGGAACATAGTTGATCTAGAACGTTTTCATCTACCCTCAAGGGGCGGCCACTCCAGTTTCTCAGACAAACAATTTAGTAACTTCCCCTGGTAACCTTGAGTAGTTATTAAAGCAACATCTGTAGCATCTGAAAGTTGTACCATGTCAAGCTGGTATTGCATGGTTCTTTTGGAGATGAAGGTACCACGCAGAGTTGACGTATTCTAACTTTGGTCCTACCAGGCTGGTTACCAGTTTGCATTCCTGTAACTTTTCGTGGATTTAGTGATCTTGGACGTTTGCTGACGGCTATTTTACTTTTATTCAATCAATTTCTCTGTAATGTTTTAGGTTTTGCCTTTGTCACATTTGCATTTGACCACTGCTTGCGACACGAGTTTGAGCATCTGAGTAAATATGGACATTACTAAATCATAAAACAGCAAAACCAAACACCATGTATGACCCCACGGTAAATTGAATACTATTAACCAAGAAAGGTTGGATTTGAGATAAAATTTCGTTTGAGGCCAAAATAGGCCTAGAATGTTATTGCTTTTAAGCTCAGTCTTACTTTGAATCCTAATCTTAATCTCAATGAATTTTGGGTAATAATGTTTTAAGTCTGATGAGGCCTAAAACCGCCCAGTAAATGTGGGGGTTGTGCAGGAAATTACCGGATTACTTTTTATGTGTGATATGAGAAATTTATTGTTTAGAAGGAACTCACAGGAAATCTTTTCAGGTGAGCTTTTGCATTGATGATGAAAATTCTAAAATTAAATGTCTTGACTCTATCTCCCTGCCAGTAATAATTAGCAATGTATTCGTCGTCTTGTGTTGTAATTAGGACCACAACTTAATTTCATTCATTCCCTTTCACATTCAAACTCTGAATAATATTTCATTAGATGAATTGAAACTGTAACTCATTATTTTCAATGGCTTTCTGTGAATTTTTGGTGATTTATTATTAGAGCATGAAATGATTCCAATTTGCAACTTTCCGTCAACAGCAAGCGCTTCATTTATCTTAAAATAAGTACAGATCATACGTTAACAAGGAACCCCTTACCAGACTGACAGATATGCTGCATATACACATATGAGTTCTGTGGAATTTCTGTAAAGATCTGCAACAAAGTATCTGCCACATATCTGCAACAGATAGGAATTTGGCCTCATTTCCATATCTGCCACAGATATGTAACAGATATGGAACAAAGCCAGATGATGCAGATGCATCAAAATAATATGTGCTACGTATACAGATATGCAGGTTGAATAATTAGCATGACTACCTCCACAGGTTGAATAGGGTAGAGCTTGGCACCTATTCTCCCTACCCTTTGAGCTAATAAACTACAGGGACACTAATAATATATAAAGAGACCAGTCTGATTTGTCTGACAAGCAATCATTTATTTAAATATTCTCTAAAAAATCCCACAAGGATATGAAATACATGTAACAGAAAAACTATGTCTGAGTATATACACTAAATAATTTAAGCGGAAAAGCTTGTAGTTCTCCCTAATATTTATTTATAAGAAGTTTTCACACATGGTCTCAGCTTGAAATAATAACAATAAGATGCTAAAAAAGATGTTCAGTCATTAACTTTTTTGAAACAGTAATACACCTTTTTAAAAAATGCGCTTAACAGAATGTAGAGGCAACATGCATGCTCTAC
>NC_090890.1:34307017-34332017 GCF_036669925.1 Montipora capricornis | reverse complement strand
TACCAATCGCCAACAGCGTGTCAAGCTATCTTCAACTTGTTTCTCGGATTGGAAGTCTGTAGCAGGCGGGGTATCCTCCTGATGATTAACAATGTTCCTCCTGATGATTAACGACCTGCAAGTCCCCATTATCACAACAAAGTACATGGACGACACCACTGTTGCTGAGGGGGCCCATAAAGGCAAACAGAGCCACGCCCAACATTCTGTTAACCTAGTCGACGACTGGTCATCAACGAATCATATGCAGATAGAATTCTCAGATATTGATTCGAAAAGGTGGAATTTGAAGAACCTCAGTGAAGGAGCTGCGAGTAGAAGAATCATGTTGCTAAGATATTAAGGGAAATGTAAAGTTTGACGATTTAATGTGATTGATACGTTTTAAAAGGAAACGACAAGTATGTAATTTGATAATATCAGGAAATTTTAAAAGACCAAGATTAATGTAGTGAGGGGTAATATGACCAAGGATAGGAACGTCGTTTATAATTCGAAAAAAACTTATTTTGTAACTTCACAACATCAGAAAGTGGACTGCCATAGTTATTCCCACAGTATACAACCATTCGTTAAATAGGGTTAGATAAAAGAGAAATACATATCAATTAGATTAAGTGTGCCTTTGCCCAAGAATCGCTTAATTCTTGCCATAACATTAATAGTCTTGTAATTTTTGAGCATAATAGTTGAACAAAGAAGTAGTTTGTCTTTCCAAAAAGATCATTGATAAAATTTAATATCAGAAAAAGTAGTGGTCCTAAAATCGATCCTTGTGGAGCACCTGTGCTAATGGTTTGTAGGTCTGAAAAGGAACCATTAACAAAAACTCTTTGCTTCCGTTTATTTACTAGATATGACTTAAACTGTCCAATGATTTTCAGAGTTGAGATAACAGAATGCAATGGTTGACTTTGTCAAAGGCCTTACTAAGATATAAAAACACTGTTACAGCAAATTCTCCACTGTGGAGAGTCATGGTAATTTCTTCAATAAGATCGACTAGACAGTCAATGTATTAATACTTCCAGGCCTAAAACCATATTGATTAGGGCTGATAATATCATGAAAAGGGAAATGGAACATAAATAATTATTATTTATTGGAAACACATTTTTCCAAAATTTTACCAAGGATAGGAAGTACAGAGATTGGATGATAATTGTTAGGAAGCAGCAACTGCGAACCTTGCGTGAAGACGGAAATGACCTTTGCTATTTTAAGATGTCAGGAAACATTGGCTTGAGTTATAGATATATTTATTACTGGGTTGCCATAGGCAATGCAGTTCAAAAATGCGTTGAATTTGTTTGTTTTCCTTTTTATCTTTTTTTCCGTGTCAAGAAAATGGAAAAGTTGCACAATAGGTCTTTCCTGTCACTCCCGTGCTAAGTATTGGCTCTGTTCGAAGAGCCTTATGCACGTATTTCAGAGGGTAGAAATGCGTAGATTTTATCTCGTAGAATATTTAATTAACCTATAATGGTGTTTTAGTGGATCTTTAAACAAAACATACCCTTGTGGAGCTCAAGAATGGACCGTCAATTGGATAAACAAGATAAGCAGTGAAAAGTAAATATCTGGAATCTTGAAAGCGATGAGTAATGGACTCCGTCGAGCTGTATCAAAGTCAGCTAAAGGAAAGGAAAGTAACTTTATTTAAGTGTCTAGTCGGTCTAGCGCTGGAGCACTAATTGGGGACACTGTAAACTGAAATTAACAATTAATGCAAATCAAGTCAAATTTTGGTTTTTGAGAAGAGGGGGAACTGGAGTACCCGGAGAAAACCTCTCAATGCAGAGTAGAAAACCAACGTATGATGCCACTTCTGGGAATCGAACCCTGGCCAAATCGGTGGGAGGCGTATACTCTCACCACTGCTCTATCCCTGCACCCCTAGCTGTATTTCCAATATTATACTAATTGTGATGTTATGTACAACACTGAAACCAAATGGAAAATTCTCTGGTAACTTTCTCTGGTCGCATGGATATGGAGAGAGAAGGAATCAAATACCTCGAGTGGATCTGTGATGTCTGTTGTCTGGCTTTCTATATTTATTTGTACTCAACTCTGCACAATATTCAGGTAAGAAACAATTGGAAATTTGACTAATTCTTGTTAGTGAAGAATTACTTATGGTGAAGCCAAGTATGTTGTTTGATTCAATAAAATCTTTCACTGGAAACTTAAGGTTTTTGTGAGGTTTTTTTGGGCCTTTCAATGTAATATTCGAACTCAACTAACTAGCATGCGTGGGTTGAAATTTGACACGCACGTGTAATGTTCATATAAACCGGAAGTTATTGATACCGGATGTTCGCTAGGACCTATGGGATATATTGAACAGAGCAAGCATGGCGTCCACCTATGCTGTAACACGTTTTCTTGCAACTGTTTATTAAATCGTTGTTAATTTTTTGCGTCCCGTTTTGAAATCCATTCAAAACATAACAAATGGCGACGAGGATGGGTTGCAAGTAATCGAAAACGGAAATCTTTAGCTGGTAAGCCTATCTTTCAGGTCACCATCATGAACACACCAATCCGCATTATGGCAGATTCAGGAGCAACCGTGAATATCTCAAAAAAAAAAGAGAGACTTTGATGGCCTTAAATCAAAGCCACAACTGGTTGAAACAAGTGCCAAAGTGTATCCGTACATGTCTGATAAGCCACTAACCCTGTGTGGAAAGTTTTGAGCCACTGTCACCAGTGGTAGCTGTTCATCCGTGGAAACATTCTATGTCGCAAAGGGTTCATCAAGCTCCATACTTAGCTGGACAACCTCACAAGCATTAAATCTTATTAAAGCAGTTAGTAGGGTCGAACCTCCTGTTAGCATACCACCTGATGCCCCAGATGTTCTCAAGGAATTTCCTAATCTAACCAGTGGAATAGGCAAGTACAAAGGTGAACCAGCACGCATACATGTAGATGAATCTGTCAAACCCGTGGCTCAGCCACATTGCCGAGTCCCTTTCCATGTAAGAAAACAAGTGGAGGAAAAACTCAAACAGCTCAAAAATGATGACATCATTGAACACGTAGAAGGTCCCACCCCTTGGGTATCGCGAATTGTTGTTGTGCCCAAGCCGCATAAAACGAATGAGATTAGAATTTGTGTGGACATGCTTTCATTAAACAAAGCTATCATCAGGGAGCGACACATCATACCCACCATCGATGATGTAGTGTTGGACTTGAACGGTTTTAAAGTGTTTGGTAAGATCGACTTAAATCAAGGGTACCACCAGATCCCATTGCATCCCGACTCGAGAGCGCTGAGCATGTTTGCTACACACGTTGGACTGTTCCAATACAAACAAGTTTGGTCTCTCGTGCACAGCAGAAATCTTCCAAAAGAAGGTGGGTGATGCAATCCGTGGCATTCTCTGGGTCAAGAACATCAGTGATGACATCTATGTTGGGGGCGCAGACCAAGACACTCATGACCGACATCTGAGACAAGTATTCCGTCAACTCCAGGAGAGTGGTCTGACAATAAACTTACCTAAGTGTCAGTTTCGAGTTCCCACTATGCCCTTCTTTGGCCATGTGTTCTCTGAACAGGGCATGTCACCTGACCCTAAAAAGGTTGAAGCTCTTCAAAATGTTGTGCCACCAACCAATGTATCTGAAGTACGAAGCCTCCTTAGCTCAGCTGCATTCTGCTCTAGGTTCATCAAGAATTTTGCACTAATCACCAGGCCTCTGCGACAGCTGACCTGTAATGGAGTGAAGTGGCAGTGGACTGAGGAAGAACAGTCATCATTCGAACGCCTAAAAGCGGCACTATCTACCAAGACTACCCTTGGATACTTTGATCCAAAGAAATCTTTGTTGATGGTAGTCCCATTGGTTTAGGTGCTGTCCTGACCCAGAAAGATGTTTCGACTAAAGAAGTGACACCTTTGCATTATGCCAGTTCTCCACTGACACCAACTCAAGCTAGATATCCACAGATTGATCGTGAAGCTTTGTCAGTTTACTGGGCTGTAAAGCGCTTTCACTTGTGTATCTATGGAGGGGAATTTAAAGTAATCACAGACCATCAACCTCTGGTTTCCTTGTTTAACAACCCCACCTCTAAACCGTCCGCCAGGATAGAACGTTGGCTCATGGAGCTACAGCAGTACCGATTCACAGTAGAATATCGCCCTGGTGCCTCAAACCTCGCAAATTATGCTTTGAGACACCCAGTGGGAGACTTGGAATCTCACAATTATGAAATCGAGTCTGAAGACCACATCTCTTTTATTACAAGAAATGCAGTACCAAAAGCTGTAACACTGTCTGAGGTAGAATCTGCAACCGCAATGGATCCATTGCTACAAGCGGTTATATCTGCAATGAAATCTGGTTGCTGGTATAAGGCGCCACCTGGTGTATCATTTTCTGAGCTATCCCGCTATGAGCAAGTCAAGGAGCAGTTAACCTGCACTGACACTGTCCTGCTAACCTGCACTACAAGAACGAATTGTTGAAATCACCCATGAAGGTCGCTTGGGCATAGTGAAAACTAAGGCCCTCCTGCGAGAAAAGGTGTGGTTCCCATGCATGGACAAGATGGTTGAAACAAAGGTCAAGGCCTGTTTACCGTGCCAAGCTGTAACCCCAGTGTACGCTAGAGATCCTGTTCAAGTATCAACTCTTCCTGACAGCCCTTTTGATGAAGTAAGCATTGACTTTGCGCATGTTGAGGGTGAAACCCTACTTCTGGTTGATGATTATTCAAGGTTCCGGTTCGTAGAACCAGTGTCATCAACGTCCGCTAGTGCTGTCATACCTAAGTTAGATCAGCTATTTGCTACATTCGGAACTCCCAAGATTGTTAGATCAGACAATGGTCCACCTTTCAGCGGAGAAGAGTTTGCCAAGTTTCTCGTGCGCTTGGTTTCAAGCACCGCAAGGTAACCCCATTATGGCCTAGGGCCAACGGTGAGGTGGAGAGATTCGTGAAAACACTGAAGAAGTGTCTTAAAGCCGCTAAAGTGGAAGGAAGAAACTGGAGAGAGGAGCTGCAAGCGATTCTGAGAAACTATCGCACCTCTCCTCATCAAACCACTGGTGTGGCCCCAGCAGTATTGTTACTGAAACTTCCTGTGCGTAACAAGCTACCGCAGACCAACTTCGGGGAGAATGCTCTGCTATTCCAGATCAACAGTCCACAACCCCCAAACCTCATTTGCATGTCATAAAATTGGGACAGAATTTGTCCTAGTTCGCTGATTGCACATTACGTTCAAGGGAGTTTCTGCTCGGACAAAGCGAAACAACTGTTGTGACAAGCAGCATTTATTTTAAGAGACTTTGGCCTGAGAGGAAAAGGCCAAGCTGTTTCGATCGTCCGTGTGCTGCTTCAGTGCCTCCACGCACTTTGATGGATTTAACGACGTGAAAAGACCCATTTTAATAGTTAAATTATTTTGCTTATTGATTTGCACATGAGAGCACTTGCAGATACTCAAACTTGTTTGAGAGCGGTCGGGAGAATTAACTAAAAAAGTTGAATTCGCAACATTTGTTGCAACTGTGTGTGGGTGAGGACGGACAAAAGTTTTTCGCATTTTGAAGTCGTCCTTTCTGCACATTAGACAGTGATCTGTAGCTTTTTGCTATGAAAATAACCTGTTTTAATTAAACACGTTCAACAATAAATTTTCGCTGTGAGGGAAAAAATAATTCATCAAATAAATTTATCTTACGCACTGAAAATCAATACAACATTGTTAAAATTGCTCCAAACTTATTAAAGCTGTTGAAATGAATAGCTATCTCTGTAATCACAGTTTTCAGGAATGTTGATGATGCGTTTCATTGCGTCTCGTGGGAAGCAGTCTCATGTTGATGGCCAAAACTGGTTGACGTCAACACCGTGACGAGAAATCTGAGCTGTCTCTATGCATGGAAATGAGTTTCTGGGGTTGTGCGACCAGAGTATTTTTTTTTTTGTCCTAGACCGTTGATTTAGAATTGAGGAGCCAAACCAAGGGGATCTTTTGGCTTGCCTTTTACTGTTAACTCCCAGCTTTTTTGCTTTTTGGTGCAAATGTTAAGTAAAAAAAATTGACCTGTCATCAGATTAGGCTGAAAATAAGAGGAAGTATGTAGCGGAAACATGACGATTCGGGAACATTTTGTGAAAAAATATTTATAACGGGTGACACGCGCAACTTGATCACGTGAACTTGCCAGGTTATGCTTAACATCCACTTGACCTTTTGACATCCCATTGAAAAAAAACTCATAACATATTCGCAGACCGGTTGATTTCTCTGAAATGGTGATTGCTAACGAATAGAGAAAGATTTTCACAATAACTGAAAATTCCTGTGTTAAGCATGGAAATTCGCCGAAGCCGTAAATGCGACTAAATCTGTTGCGTGCGTTGCTATTTTTGTGTTTTGATTGTTGTGCAAATTTTGACAGAGAATATTAAATTATGAAAAATATCTACGGAATACGGATAGATTGTTAAAAAATCTTAATATTTTTAGCGGTATTTGAACGTAAAAGATGCAATGCTTGACAATATCTAGATGTATCACATCATCTAAAAATTTCTGTGTTAAGCATGAGAATTCGACAAAGAGGTAAATGCAACTAAATTTGTTGCATGCATTGCTATTTTTGTGTTTGGATTGTTGGGCAAATTTTGACAGGGAATATTAAATTATAAAAAAATATCTACAGACAGATCATTAAAAAATCTT
This sequence comes from Montipora capricornis, assembly GCF_036669925.1. Classification (NCBI taxonomy): domain Eukaryota; kingdom Metazoa; phylum Cnidaria; class Anthozoa; order Scleractinia; family Acroporidae; genus Montipora; species Montipora capricornis. The sequence continues at coordinate 34,325,301 of NC_090890.1, read as the reverse complement.
TATTTTTAGCGGTGATTTGAACATAAAAGATGGAACTCTTGACGAGAAATAATATTTTTGTTGATATTTGAAAGAAGAAACATTTCGCGGGAATCAGGACGCGGAGAAAATGAGGTGAAAAATTTGCATACGTGCGTTGACGCGAGGAGACAGGAATTTTATTTCTCTGACAAATGATTTTGTCATTGTGGTGTAAAATGAAGTTTATTTGGGAAGGCAACAATATTTCTTTAACTTCCCATATAATCCAATTTATTGCTACCACTTACTAGTGCGAAGATTGTTTACATGAAACTTAGACTTTTTGTGAATATTGAGTGTTATGAAATTACATCATTTGCTTGACAATATAACACAAAAACGTTCATTTATTAACCATTCCTTCTGCTTTTGTGCTTGACAGCAATGAGATTAGTGATAATTCACAAGTCTGTTTTTGTATCTCAAGTATGTTCAGATTTTCAATAACATTGACGCTAAACCTCGTGATTGTTTAAATAGGTCACCCAGAAGACACAATAGATACGTTTCTCAGGAACCCGACAAAGAAGGCTTCCTGACCTGACAGATTAATGTAAATATCCAGTTAAATATTACAACAAAATTAAAAAAACCAAAGACGTAAGTTTCTTGGCTAAAAAGTATGTTGTTTTACTCTGAAAACAAGGAACGATTAACATTCTTTCCCGTACTTCATTCAGTTGACACAAGGTGATCACGTGCACCTTTACTCAAGAGCGTGTTTGTTATCTTTAAACTGAATTTATTACTAAAGCTTACAAAACTAAAAGACCTCAAAATGAGACAGGATATTACAAAATAATTTAAGGTGTGAATGTGTGAGCCAAAGGGCCTCTGCAGGCGCCACATGTGGGTGACCCTCAAATGGTCTTAATGTCCCCCCACTTGAAAAAATTAACTGGAACCCTGCAGTTCAATACCACCCAATTCAGTGCCTTCTGTTTTTGTGTAACAGGTACCACAGGCAACCCAGTGTACACTTTTATAGAGCGTCTTGTTCATTTTTGTTTTCCTCTTTTTGTCTTCAGAAATGAGGTCCTTTAAAACATACACTCAATTTAAATTTTAGACATTTCTTTCTCCAAAGTATTTCATGCCTCTCTGATCTGTATAGAAGTTTGCAATGATAGGATGTGATGTTCAGTCCTCCCTTAGTGGCCCAACTTGATGTGCATAACTAGTTTTAAATCAAGATCTCTCGAGATTTTCAAGTGTATCTCTGCAGTCTTCTTGTCGGTGTACAGGTTATAACCTCTGGATGTTGTTGTTGTTACTGTTAAGGCCAATCCACCTCCTCACAGTAAATTCTTTGACAGTTTGAATGCAGTCAGATTATGCACTCTTTTAGGAGTGGCATAAGGACCAGTGTATCATTCCAAAGAAATCCCTTAAGGACGGTGCCTACTAATTAAAGATATTTTTGCCCCGGTGTGTGATTATGCAGGAAATGTAGATCTTACAAGTGTTATTGAAATCCAAAAAGAAAATTGGGGGTAACCACGCAATTTTCAAAGATAATGTATACAAAGCAATCTATGGCGTTCTTTCTCAAATTGAAGCTTAATTATCTCTCAAAAATGCATGGTTACCCCCCATTTTCTTTTTGGATACCAAGAGTACTTACTAAGATATACTTTCTCTGGATAGTTTTAAAGTGCGCAAAGATAGACCGTATTCATAATTGGCGGTCAAGAAATTATTCTTTTGTCTTAACGCTAATCATCTAGCCTCACTTTGGAACAAAAATTCTTTTGAATTTTGCTCGTGCTAACGAGGCTAGTTAGGATGATTAGCTTAAAGACAAAAGAATAATTTCTTAGCCGCCATTTATGAATACGGTTTATATCCCTGTATTAGTAAGCATCACCGATAGGAAATCCGAGTATATCGAGATGGGCAGAACGTATGCGCAATAACAATAGTAGGCACTGTCCTTAAATTAAGCTACATAATTATATGTGCTTACAAACTAGTCTTGTTGATAAAGACAAGTACCCTAAACAGAGAACTAACTCTGCTGGTGAGGGTGTCTCTAGACAAAGCATTTTCAGTCTCTTCTGCTGTAGTGCATCCTAATGAGGGAGTGATATTTAACGTACCATAATTATTTTGGAAGCACATGGCAATTGGCTAGGGGAAGAGTTATTCAGAAATTGACCCTTCCCTTCTCTTTGGTGCTTGCCTGACTCCCTTTTTCAATTTTCAAGGTGTCATCAGCTGTGCCATTTGTAAGATGGTAGATCATGATTTTAAGGACATGACCAAGTTGTTTACACAGTCTCTTTCATTGCTTGGCCTGTAGAAGCATTCTATCTACTTTCAAAGTTGTATTCAGTTATGAATAAAATTAATTTTGTTTAATGATAAAAAGGGTGAAATAGAAATGTAAGGTTTTTTTTTTTAAGATGTGTCCTTCCAAAATATTCAGTAACCATGTTCGAGAGTTGGGTCTATGTGTTTGGCAGAGAGATCATTGTCATGTCCACAGGGTAAGTGGTTAAAAGGTAAATGTGCCGACATTTGTGTGGTGTCTTTACATAACATGTTAGTTTTTTACTTTGTTAGTTTAGGTGACCTCACTCAATTGAATTGAAATGTTGCTGTTTGCTCTAAAAAACCTTTTAGTTCAGGTTTCCAGTGGTCCGTGGCTTTTACAAGCTGTTAGAAGTTTGTTTGAAAATCTGTGAAAAGCTGTCATTTTTCAAGGTAGTTTATTTCTTAGGACTGTGATTTTACATCTCTTTGCTTGAAATATATTACTGAAAAGCTCATGCTTTCAAAAAAAGGAATTGCATGTGGTATACTAGTCATGGAAAAATCAGAGACAGATTTAATTGTACAGTTGAAACTTGATTATCCAGACCTCGATCATCCAGATTTCTCAATTATTCGGACTGTTTCTCTGGTCCCAATTTTGAATTGAATATTTATTAGCCATGATCAAGATCCGTAGTCATATTCGTTTAAAAACTTCAGCTTCAAAAAGTGAAGTAAAGGCGAGTTTGTTTTCGTTTTCAATAAGCCAAAGGAACACTCACACGCGTCGTAACTAATGAAGAACTTTTGAATGAGTTCTGATTGGCTTAAAGGTGAAATTTAATGCTGTATTGGCTCGTTCAGCGTTACACTTTGGCACATTATGCTTTTATGTTTTTCTATTATGCTAATGATTACTGCTCAAAATTTTTGCTATTATTCTCTTATTGCCGTGTTAAAATGCTCGAAAAATTCCCTCAATACATACACAAAAATAGACACAAAAAAGTTTCAGTAACTAGAATGTATTTCAATGGAAACCTGAAAACTACATTTGGGCTTGGCCAAACCCTTACCATTTTGCCAGCTGGTCAGATCATGATTAGCATCAAAGAAACTGTTATGAGGAACTGTGAGAAGATTCTCCAAGAAAGTCAATGTGCCAGCTACATAAACCCTTATTTTTAATCTTGAAAAATGCTGCGTGGACACTGTTGTGCTTGCAACATTGAAAATGGCTCTTATTTCTCTAAAAGAAAAGTGATAGATATCATACAGTTATGTTCCAAAATAACTGTATATCAGTAGAACTCCAGTGACTGAGATGGTTGTGATTGGGAAAAAACGTATGTGACTGAATGGGGTGGGAGCTTCAGCGTGAGGACATTGACGGCAACAAAAGCGTCATTAATTCAAATCTTGTATTTCAGTCTTCACTCTGTTAAATGAATTGGTTATGATATAGAAAATCTCTGGAAATGTTCTTTGCCTATGTTTCAGTTTTGTCATTTACTTGGTACATGTAAATGGCAAATGATTTAATTAACTCACTGAGCTGCCATTTGTTGTGTTTTGGTTTTATTTTATTGGTTGTTTCTCTCACCATGTACAATATTAAAATATGACATTACAGTTTGTCAAAGCTGAAAAACAAGACAATAACAGTGAAGACTTGGATATGGAAATAGTAGACGTATCAGATCGTATGACATGCTTTGTGCTCTTTCGCAAGTTTCTGAAAGAGGTGAGACACAGTTAGGGTTAGGTATTGAATGGATGGTCATTGTGTAATTTAGATTTAAAAAATGTTAATAAAACATAGCTGCATTTCTTTTCTTATACATTATTAATAAATTGTGTTACATTACTGTACTTAGGGAGGGGCATGACCAAATGTAAAGGGTACTGGATTCGCATGTGCATGCATTGAGTCAAAAACCAGCTTTTAATGAGGATTGCATTAGAAATATTGAAACTATGATTAAAATAAGGCAAAGATGCTGTGCCACATAGTGTGACCTAATTCTGGCTATTGGGGTATAATTTATTTTATTGATATTTAACTTGTGATCCAATACATTACAGCAGCAGACTCCTTTATGTGTGTCAACAGGTACTTATAAGGATGCAGCATTACAAGGATGACCTGTTGGCCTCATGTTTAAGGCTTGTTTTATCTATTCCTCTTAAAATAGTCCAGCTTGATGTTGCTTCCTTAGTGCCAGCCATGAAGGTAAGATATCCGATAGCACTGTTGTTCTACGCTGTCAACAAAATTGTTTCTGTGGCAATAGAATATTAATAAAAACATTTCATACTTAAAAACTTTTTTGCACTTACAGCCAAGACTGCTTTGAGTTCTGACTACTGGTAGTGTTTCTTTTTAATATTACAGCTTACATTTAAACTTGGCTTAAGTTACACCCCTTTGGCTCAAGCTGGTCTAGATGCACTGCAGAAATGGTCTGCGTCTCTTCCAGCAGAAATGTTGAATCCCTGTCTGTCTGAAGTCCTTCCTTGTTTGGATGGCTACCTCAAATCCTCTACTGACAAAAGTAAGGACTATGCAAGGTGCTTGGTTTGAGCATGTGTACTATAAATTTTACAGCGGCTTTAGACACTCTTTTATTGAATTAGTGTCATGTCACACCTATACAAACCCTTGTGTTTGCCTTGAGTTTGTAAAATGTTGGGCTGGACAGTACCTAATCATAGTTTCATAATAAAATTATTTTATATTGGCTTGGACATTTTGTGCAGATGAAGAAGGTCAGCTCTCTGAAGATTCAAAGACCATTGTATTGCGCACAGCATCTCGTCCTGGATCACGAAGGAAAATTCCTCTTAAATTGCTGAAAATCAAGGACGAGATGGCACATCAGGTGAGGAAGGGTATCCCAACTGTAGATCATTAACAGTGTTTGCATGCATCCTTTTAACATTTTTTCTCTGACAGACATGCACTGTTCTCTAGGATTTATGTAGTACGTTATTATTGAATACTTCTTACGTACACTGTAATTCTTTGTGTTAGGGTAGACTGCTCGCAATCCCTACTGAGTTAGTCGAACAGCCCGCTTTGGTCACAAAGTGAGCCAAGGGGAGAATGGTGATAGAGCGAGATAAAGAGACTGCACGATCTTCTGTAACCAAAACGTTCAGAATTTTGCAACAGGAAATTCGGATTGGTCCGTTGATAATGGACCACTGTCAGCTTTTTTTGACTAGTTAATTACTTCTTGTCAGATTGTGATGCCAATCTGTCTATGATTTTCTGTGGGAAAAGAAAAAGATAAGCACAATATGGGTTTTGCGGTTTCGATCATTTATCCCTTCAAATAGCTAACAAATTGATCCCAAACAAGAGCTGAAACTCACGGTCGAAGCTCTTCTATTGGGCAAGTATGTTATGGCTGTGCCACCAACTGGTTTCATCAAGAGCATTATTTTATGAGAGCTTTGTCCTCTAAAGATACTTGTGACCCATATCAAGCGTCGTCCATCGTTGTAATAGTTCCTCGTCGCAGCATCACCAAAGACCAGATTCAGTCAAACAATCATCTATGAGTGGTTGTCTTCGAGAAAAAGGGGAATGTATTGAAGGCCATGGCTTCAAACAAGTATTGAGTCCTTTTTTTGCAGAACAAGATCTGTATTGATTTAATGATAGATGATGAGTCATCCTTCCTAAATAAGGATTTTTCCTTGATAGTTGTTGATCAACATTCAAAAGAACATTTATTCTGCAAATCCTGCAACAATCTGAGGCCTCTTTCATCTGGCTGCATAGGTTTTCTACCTCTCTTTTTACTGGGCTTTGGAGTGTTGATCATTGAATTCAAAGTAAATACAGTAGTTTTTCTGTGGTTTCCTTTCCAAATATTTGATTGCATTTTACATGTACATAAATATTTAGAGTTTTGTAAAGTAGCGGACATATTTCTGAAAGCACGGGACATAACTTTTTTGGCAGTGCAAGGAGCTTTGCGAGCGGGGAAGGCACAAGCTCCCCCCCCAGGAAATTTTTAAAATAGGGTTCCCAGGCAAGGCTGGAGTTCACGCAAATTCTCTCGAAAAGGTAAAATAAACCAAATCCCTCAAATATTGGCATGAAAGTATAGGACTTGGAATGGGTAAACATCGGACGATATGTCCGGCCTCTGGACTCAAAGGAAAACCCTATAATATTCCCACGCCATTGAGTGCTTATTTACATTAGCAATAAAAGAGGCAGAACCATCTGTCATATCACTTTCACTCATTCGAGTAGCAGATTCTGAACGCCTCGGTTACAGAAGATCGTGCAGTCCCTATATATCTCTCTCTGTCACCATTCTCCCCTCGGCTTGCTTGTGTGACAAAAGCAGACGGTTTGACTAACTCAGGAGGGACTGCGAGCAGTCTAGGGTTAGGGTTAGTTTGCTGTAGGTTGTATATTTTAAATGAGGTATGTCCTCAGTTCTTTCCTTGGTACTAACTTATTAAAAGTGGCCAACATGTCCTTGACTACTTGGACTATGTGTTTGGGAACCTTGTACAGTTGGCTCCTCTTACTGTTTGAGATGAACCAAAATTGAAGGGTCTTTCTCTTTGGTGAATTTTAATTTTAATTTTCATATCTTACTTTAATTATTATGTTCTTTAAAATTACAAATTCCGGCAGTGGTGGAGAATTGTTTCATCAATGATTTCATGTTTTTTTTTTGTTGTTGTTTTTTTTACTTTAGGGCACCCCTGCCCCATTGGCAAGTGTTCGCCATGAGATTCTTAGACTCCTTGGAAGTCTGGGAGGTCAAACAAACGTCCTGCTTCTTGGAGGGAAAGAAATTGATCCTTCAAAGATTGTTGCTTGGGACTCGTTAAAACACCTGGGTTTTGCTGTGCCTTTTCAGGATATGAAGCCCGAGATTGATTTAGGTATGGCCAACACTTAAAAAAACCAAACAGCTGAAAACCCCATCAGATTGCCTCAGGTTGCATTAATTTCAAAATTTAAGTGGCAATTTTGAAACGAAAATTCTCTGATCGAAATTATTTAAAATTTTTTTCAAGTAACCTCAACTTGAACTTAAAAGCGCTTCCCTGTGCTGTTTCATCTGATTTGTGCATCATTTTTGAGAATACAGTGTAACATTAACAAACAATAAAAGAAGCATGGTATTTGCATAAATGTTGACGTGCATTATTACTTAATGGGTGAAATAAATCTAATAGCACAACTTTTTATCTGAGCACCAAATGGAAAGCCTGGAGACCCTAACCCAACCTTAATAAAATACCTCAAATTAAAAATGCTGTGGCAAAATTCTTGCACCTCTTTTTCCCAGTATCTAGAGGATTTAAGTACTCAGAAACAGTCTTGGGTATATTTCCCTTGCAAGTTTATCAGCCTTCAATGTTAGTTTGGAAACTAATGCTTTAGAAAGAGTGACATGTATTAAAATATGCAGTGTCAGGACATCTTGCCAAGACCATGCTTAATGGCACTTAAAGGGAACCTCCACTAAAACAACAAAATAACTTTAAGCCACAGAACATAATGTTTGCAATTAAAAATTTTCAAACTTTTTCTAATGAAAGCGTTTGAATCCGAAAAATGGCCGCCGCCATCTTGAATATTTGTGACGTGTCGTGGTTGCCCTATTTTTCTGACACAAAGAGCGATTGTTCTGGAACAATAGGGCAACCATGATACGTCACAAAATTATTATTCAAGATGGTGGCGCCCGTGAAATTTGAAAGCCAAAACAAGTGTTTTGAAATTCATTTTTTTCGGATAAAAACGCTTTCATTGGAAAAAGTTTGAACAATTTTAATTGTAAACATTATGTTCCCTCGTTTAAAAGTTATTTTGTTGTGTTAGTGGAGGTTCCTTTCATGACTGCATGCAACCTTTTGTCTCTTTCTCAGAGGGGACTTAACCATTTTGAACTTTTTTGAGAGTTTGATGTTACGATTCCTAGTTAGCCATTAATTAATATGATGGGAGGAAAATGGGCGGGCGGGGGGGGGGATATTATGGCATGTTTTGTCCACGTTTCTCTTATGGTTATTTTGACTGGCTAATTATCTTGGAAATTATCATCTTCTGTCTTTTGTTTTTGTCTTTGCCTCCTTTTTTAGCTTTGCCATTGTCTTATCAAGTTTAAAAAAATATCATTTGCACCCTCCCTGTCCTTGGGCAAGTAATGCTACTCAGGCCATAAATAAACTTGACACCAAACATGTTAGGGTTAGGGTTAGGGGTTAGGGGTCAGCATATTAATTGTAATGCATGGCAGACAGCTACTTCTGTCAATAGTACATGATTCTTTTGTTTGCATGATTGTTTTATTCTTAGCTTCTTCTACGTGAAATTGCAGATCCATTTTTACCCCGTCTGATAGAACTGGCAACAACATCAAGTGACAGGCAAACAAAGGTAATTTCTACATGACAATTCGAGGTCATAGCAGTTAAGCATCAACTTCAGCAGTTGCGAAGAAGCCTGAAAAAAATCCAGGCTTGAACAGAGCTATTGCCCATGACCATGCAATTGAGTTAGGCCTAACTGGACTGAACTATCAAGCCAACTGGGAGCTGGTGTGATTTTTCTTTGCTTGATCATTGGGGATTATTTATAATAACACCATCTGCAGGTTCTTACTAGGCCTCCTTGGAATATTAATTGTAATGCATGATAATGGCTGATGAAGAAAACTACAATTATTACAATCAAAAACATTTGTTTCCTGCTCCGGAAGCATAATAAAAGTTAAAAAGTTTTACAAACTCGGAGCTAAAAGTTAAAACTTATGAAATATTTCGTCCGTTTTTCAACCGGACTTCATCAGTCAATGATGTGAATGTTAAAAAGATGAATTTTAAAAAGGTTTTTAACGCTTCTTGGGGGTTAGAATTGTGTCATAGATGGCTGCTAATTCGTAACCATTGTCTCTGTTTAACGCCGGTTTGGTAGGTTTAATTTGAATAGCTTCTTTTATCCTGCGTTTTAAGGTGTTAACTTCCGTTGATAGTACCTTTGACTTATTTGAGTCCACCGAGTGGCCCTCCAGGCGACAATGCTCGTGAATAGCTGATGAACTTCTTGATTGGTGTTCTTTTACTCTGATTTCCAGAGAGCGGGCCGTTTCGCCAACATACTCCTTGTTACACTTCTCACAATGGATCTGGTACACAGTACCGCATTTCTTGAGATTGACAGTTGTGTCCTTGACACGTACCAATTGTGATCTTAGAGAATTGACGGGTTTATGAATAAGTGTAACCTTGTGTGACTTGAAAGCTCTTTGCAGGCGTTCCGAGATTCCTTTGATGTATGGCGTTGATGCATAGATTTTCTTCTCGTTTTGAGGCTCTTCGGTATCTTCTGTTGTAGATTTTGGATGTGGTATTGTTAGCATCCATTCTGGATAGTTATTCATTTTTAGAGCTTGCTTGACGTGCTGTGTTTCTCTAGTTCTGTCATCGTTTTCCGTAACCAAGGTCTGAGCTCTCAACATCAGGGTGTTAACCACAGCTCTTTTGTGTTGTAGTTGATGGTTTGATTGGAAGTTTAGGTATACCACATCCAAAATCTACAACAGAGGATACCGAAGAGCCTCAAAACGAGAAGAAAATCTATGCATCAACGCCATACATCAAAGGAATCTCGGAACGCCTGCAAAGAGCTTTCAAGTCACACGAGGTTACACTTATTCATAAACCCGTCAATTCTCTAAGATCACAATTGGTACGTGTCAAGGACACAACTGTCAATCTCAAGAAATGCGGTACTGTGTACCAGATCCATTGTGAGAAGTGTAACAAGGAGTACGTTGGCGAAACGGCCCGCTCTCTGGAAATCAGAGTAAAAGAACACCAATCAAGAAGTTCATCAGCTATTCACGAGCATTGTCGCCTGGAGGGCCACTCGGTGGACCCAAATAAGACAAAAGTACTATCAACTGAAGTTAACACCTTCAAACACAGGATAAAAGAAGCTATTCAAATTAAACTTACGAAACCGGCGTTAAACAGAGACAATGGTTACGAATTAGCAGCCATCTATGACACAATTCTAACCCCCAAGAGGCGTTAAAAACCTTTTTAAAATTCATCTTTTTAAAGTGCTACTGCGACGAAATTTGCATCTTCCCTATCTAAGCCATTTTGGCACATAAACACGTAGTCTGTGCGAGAAGAAGAATGCTGTTTACCATTTTCAAATATCTCTTTTTGTTCTGGAGATATTCAAGTTATTTAATATGCAAATTAGTCAAGTGATGACGTCATAAACCCAACCAAATTTTGATCAAGTATGATGGAGAAAGATATCTCAGCCAATTTGTATCAGAAGTACTTGGTTCTTTGCACTAAGATTCTAGTAGATGTGTTCCACAATATGAGCATACCATTTTTGTTACCATGGAAACATACTGGGTTCCAGACCTCCCTGACATTAAGAGCTTTGCAGACCACCTTTGGCGTTCTGTTTTGATATTTGCAAATGGTGCCTCATCTGCATGATCCTGCCAGCATATAAAGATGTTAGGTCATGTTCGTGGCCTTGGTAAATGTATTTCTAGCCTCAGATCACCAAAATATTGAAATCAGGTTGGAGGGGACTGGAAAAGAGTGAGTTGCCATGGGAACCAATTTCTTTACAGTGATAGGTGTGTTGCCTTCAGAACTATTAGCTCACCAAGTTTCAATGGTCTCTGTTGCAAATTGACCGAGATAGCTCTATTTATATTCTTGATGTTCTATTGGGTTGGGTTAATGACGTCATCAGCCTTCTCATTTGCATATTTAACACATTTTTCAAACTTAAATATCTCCGGAACCAATGCAGATATTTCCAAACGGTAAACAGCATTTTTAATGTTTTATGGTACTCTATGTGATAAACCAAAAACTCAAGGGATAAAAATTTGATCACAGTAGCACTTTAACATTCACATCATTGACTGGTGAAGTCCGGTTGAAAAACGGACGAAATATTTCATAAGTGTTAACTTTTAGCTCCGAGTTTGTAAGACTTTTTAACTTTTATTACAATTATTACAGTTTAGAATAATCAAATTGGACTTCGTGAATTTGCAATGTGTGGAGGCATGAATATGAGGTCATGCACAGAAATAAATAACAGGACTGGGCCGTCAGAAAGTCCTTGAGTGTTGGCATGGGTTGGAATTTGATGCAGGTTCTATGAAGCTCAGAACATAGTGTGATTGTGGAAATAGGAAAAAGCTGAAGGACTTAATGAATAACTTTAGGCTGAGGATCAAATGTATGCAAAACAAAGGTGATTGAAGGCCAAACATATTGTTATAGCACATGCTGACAACTGTGAATTGATGCACGACTTCATAATGCTGGAAGAACTAACATGAAGGCTACAAAAATTATCATCAAATGAACACAGATTGCCACCGCTTGTAAATTTGAGTCTCTTTAAAATTCCTGTTCAACTTTTAAAAAAATTACACACATTCAATTTTGTATAGGTTATTATGATAAGTTTGTTTTTGAAGCCCTTGCAAGAGTTCACGCAACTTATGGTTTTGATGCGTGAAAGGTCTTGTGAGAAGAAAACAAAATAGTTGTGTGTTGTGTTCCTGTCACAACAGAAATGTCAGTCACCAACTGAAGGTTGTCTCTTCTTTTATGTACAGTAGTCATGTTTGTCGTCGTAGGTTGCTGCTTGTGAATCACTTCACTCTCTTATTCTTTACGTGCTTGGCAAAAGCGTCACACAGCCACAGGGAAAGAAGGTAATGTTTACCTAAGGCTTGTATACATGAAGTAAACTGTAAAGTGGTAAGTATTTCATCCTTGTAAGATTTATGTAGTAAACATCTTATATGTAGCGCTGGATTCGAACCGAAAAGCCATAAATAACAGAGAGAAATAAAAAGGTGGCATTCATCAGTTTTACCCGTCAGGCAAGAGGTCTTTTTAGATATTCCATTAAAACGTAAGTATTTTTTAATGTGTAGCTAACCCTCTTCACCTCTTCAAATCTTAATCCCCGCATGCAGTCTCCTCAGTGTTTTTGTACCCTTTTTTGAGGGGAAAATACTAATAATAGTTTAAACAAGACGTTAATGCTTGTTAATGTATGTTGCCTTTATACTAATGTTTAGATTTCTTGCTAAAACCAACCATAAAAGGATGGCTTTTCCCTAGCCCCCACTACAGGAAAGCTTGCTCACATATGTGTTTTTTTTTTTGTGTGGTGATAAAAGAGTCCATTGGAGAAATTATGGAATCATTTATTTCCTTGCCTTCTTCAACTTTCATGTGATGTTGAACAGGTTAGTTACATTATTGCCATAATTAGACAATTTGAATGTACAACATTTACAATTTTTATTACAGAACGCATTAATGCTGTGTTTACACTTGGGCATTTGCGGAGGTAATTAAACGTTTACTGACTAAACTTTGGTATATTTGTACACTGTTTATACTGGCTCAAATAACCGAGGTAAACCTGTCATCAATCGCTGTTACGAACAAATTGAATTGGGGGCAAATTCTAAAATCCATGTATAAAATGCCTGCGTTTATAAGAGAAGCTGTGGCCCTTGTAGTCCTCACGTTTTATTTTCTTGTTCTTGAGCAGCAAATCCAGGTCTCAAGATTTCAGTGGCTCTTACTTTTGCAGCACCTCAAGTAGTCAAAGCGAAAGCGATTGATTTTGCTTCAAATTGCTATTCGAAAGACAAGGCGAGCTAGGCAAGCTTGGTTTTGGCTGAGAAACCAATTCTGGTTTGAAGCCCTTTTACACGGAAATTTCGTTGAAGATTGGTGGAAAGAGAACTTCAGAATATCTAGACGTACATTCAATTACATTGTCCGAGTAGTTGGTCCGGATTCACCCTGCTAGCAGAGCCTTTCTTTTGCTTGCCCAATTTTGGCGTTCCCGAGAAAGCCTCTGCATGAATCAAGTAAGATCTGTATTGAATATGCGCTGCATGTTGCCAGGATACAGTCTCGAACCCAAGCCTAATATGCCAGATCTTGGTTTTTCATGGTACAGCGGGCTATATTATAACCATCGGTTTTGTCACTAAATGGACGCTCGCACTGGAAAAACCGGTTTGACGAGACATACATGATGCCCGCATTCTCCGAATGAGTAAACTGCATACAGAGGTTGTTCAAGGTAAGTGGCTTAACGGGCCTTTGAAACAAATTGGTGTCTTGTGAAGTTTGATCTTTGCTGGTTGGGGACTCGGCTTATAACTTATCAACCTTGGTTAATGAAACCTTTCAAGCATACTCGTAGGGCAACTGAGAGCCATTTGTGGTACAATTGTACCCTCAGTCAGGCCTGGGTTGTTATAGAACAAGCCTACCGAATTTTGAAAGTCGCTGGAGGAGTCTCTATAAAGCAATGGAGGAGAAGACAAGTAGTGTCCCCCTCACTATCTTGGCTTGCTGTGTTCTTCACAACATCTTTATAATTGTTGGAGACCCAAGTATTGTAGACGCAGTTGAGGACGACGATGAGGATGAAGATTTTCTTCGTGGGGATATACCGCACAGCTTGGCGCTTCAGGCCTTTGAGACAATATTTAACAATTATTCGCCGAAGGCCAAGTGATTATCGATGAATATTCACCAAGATGAAGTCGAGGTGAATATTCACCGATAATCACTGAGCCTGAGGCGAATAATTGTTTTAGTATAAATACACAGGTGATTATTTCAAAAAAGAGAAAAAAAACATTTGAACGCGAAAATCATCTTCTCTTACAAAACGACTACTGGCAGCCATTTTGTCCGTCGAGGTGATTATTGGCTGATAATCCGAGATAGCAAGCCAATGAGAACGCGCGATTTTGTATAATCACCTGTGTATTTATACTAATAACAATTATCCTGCAAAATCGCGCGGAATATCGCCTGATTGAGCAAGATTATGTACTTAATGACTGAGTGGGAGGGCCGGACGGGAAAATATTTGACCTGACGTCATGGTGAATGGACCGAGGGCCAAATATTTTCCTGTCCGGCCCACCTAAACTCAGTCAATAAGCATTTTATCATATGTGCTCTTTACACTATTTAAGAGCACTCAGAAGATGAAGTTAGCACAAAATAAAAAACAAAAATCTGCACAAAAAATTTAACTAATATGTTGTTTGCATTTGCTTTTCTGGCAGTAAATTACTTGGATGTTTAAAAGCGACGAAATCCCCAAAAATTGCATCGCACGAAGCAGTACATGTTCCTAGTAGGGCCGTTCGGCTTTTTCCGGCCCTGCTTGCAATAATGCGTACAGCCCTCATACGGGCATTTGCCCAATAGTTTTGCATTGAAAGCGCGCGCGGGGCCGTACGGGCCATATGATAAAATTGTTTTATTAAAATTATAACAGAAATCAAAACAGTTTTGCGGCGTTAGAAAATTATGTTCCCCGGACATAAGAAGCCACAAGCGGCCCAACAGTCAAATCGTGTTCGTGAAACTATATGTGATCTAACATGGACTGTTCGGAAACATAAAAATTCTTCTTGATCAGCTTTCAGAGATTTCTCATACCCTGCGATCAGGCATTCTTTTTGTTCTGAGTCAGAAAACAAGAGGCTAGATTTTATAGCGTGACTGACTTCTGAACACTGTGATCAATTTCACACTGTGAATATTATTATTTTTTCACTCCCAATTTCATGGCGTGAATTTTTACCCTTAATTGCCTGGCGTGAAAGTTTTCACTGATCATTCACAGCATGATATTTCATGCCATGAGTGATAGTTTTTTATCGTAGAGTGATCATGGCGTGAATACGCCATGAAAATTGAAATTTACACATTGTGACCATGAAAATTCACGGTTTTTGCTAAAATCCATAAGCCCCCTTTTCGCGTGAAGGCTCACAAAAGATTTAACCTTTTCAATGTAAAATTATAGAATTTTTGCTGAAACGCTAAAAAATCATCATTTAAATCTTTAATCAAAACTAATAAATTGATGGTCGCTTTTGCTTTTAATTTTTTTCTTCATTTTTATCTCATATATCTGCAAAAGAAATCAATTTTTCCTAAATTAATTGACAGATATTATTATCAATTTGTTTTGCTATTTTTCAAGAAAACTTTGAAATTTATGCTTATGAATTGATACCCGGCAAGCAGGGTAGCCTTCGATCTTCCCGATTTTTGTAGCTAATTTTTTTTCTCATATATAATGATGTCCATTTCCTTGTCAGTTATGATATTGAAGATAATAATCATCACAGTCAACGAACAGAAACAAATAAAATGCAGGAAGAATGTGCAAATGTGTCTAGTCATTTATTCTTTCCCTTTGGTGACATCCTTAAGGATATTTCCCAGCATCACCAAAGCATCCATGGATAATGTTTGCTGCTCTCGTTAGCTTTCTTTCTCTGCTTCGGCCATTCGCTTCATGAATGGCTCATCCCTCTTCTGTGCTCTCTCAAGGAACGAAAGCACTGTGCTTTGTTCCTCTGCACCAGTTTCAACTTTGCCCTTCTTACTGACATTCTTCCTAGTGGGTTTTTCTCCCACATGACTCTTTGCATTTGGTGTATTTCTGCGCTTTCTTTTTCGACTTTTGTCCTTGAAAAACAGTCATTTTGAGAAAGCACAATCTAGTCGTACGGTTAGTCGTTCACCCGATGGGCGAGGCGCATCCCTCTTCTTTTGGGCATGTGCAGCCGACAAAGAAACGCTTCATCCAAGGCCTCTTTTTCCAGCAAATCGTGATCGCTCTCCAGGGAACTATCCACGTATGAGCTGCTTTCCAGCACTTGCTTGGGATTTACTGCTTCTTGATTGCTGAGAATATTATCCATATCGTTAAAATGCTTTGGTATAAGGTCAGTTTCACTCTCAGTTTCCTTTTCTAGCCCGTCGTCTCCCCCTTTTCCATAGCCAGTTGTGCTAAGTTTATCATTTGCAGTCTTGTATTTTTTTGTCGGGTTCGTCATTTTATTTTTGCACTGCTGTGCGGATTTGTTACTTTCCACCGTCTCTTGTTTGCACCTCTTGTGTAGTTGGTAGTTGCCGGGTTACAGACTGCAACTCTGGGAAATTGAACGTCTTGTACCGAATCCTGTCCTCATTCTCACCAAACAATTCCATCAGGATCCATTTTTTCTGTGTAGCTCCACCGACTTTTTCTCCTTTGCACTCCACTATCTTGTTTGGAAAGTCTGAACCTCATGAGCAGGTGAATCAGTAAACGGCTGTGCCATCGGCTGCATCGAAGACCTCATAACTGAGCCAATTAGGCATTTGTGGCAGGAAGTGTTGATTGTACAGGTGTTGTAGCGGTTGTTGTAGTGCGTAGCCAAATGGGGAATACGTGGAACATGCATCTTCCCTTGCAAAATAATAGATTGGAGAATAAATTCAGAGAATCAACGGAAATTGCAACAAGAAAGAAATTATAATATGTTAACTTTCCTCTCAAGATGTTTGTTGTCAAAAGAATTACTTTCTTGCTTTTTGCCATGACTCGTAGGTAGATCAAAAACAAACGTGAAAACCAATTTGTGGAAAACGTGATCAAATGAGACTGACGCGATCTGGACACCACAGTATGTGAATTACTATGCGACCGCAAGCGGATAATCTGTCATCTCGACCTTTGCTACTGACGTAAACCATGCCTGACAGGGTTAATCGATCGACCTTTTACCTTTTAATAAGTTGGTTTACTTTCTATTGTCTCGGGCGGCATTTACCATGGTATCAGTTGGCATTTACGCATGCAAAATATTTACCTATGTAAGTAAACTCCAAAACCTCGGTAAAACGCTCAAGTCTAATTATGGCTTAAGTATCAAATTTCAAAAAATAAAGTCACAGTAAATAGTCACTTTTTATCCCATAATTCCAGTATCTTCCAGGGATATTTTTTTAAGTTGCTAATATTGGCTACATTAATAATATTTTATTTGCTAGGTAGCAGAGCAGTTGTTTAAGCCATTAGTGTTCCAGTTGATCCACTGGTTCACCAACAACAGAATGTATGAAAGTCCTGAGACAATAGCTCTGCTCGATGCAATCCTGGTACTGTTATTTCCTTTGCCAAAATAATGTTTCTTTATATTAAGTACAGTCTTCTGCAATTTTGCTGACTCTTCATTTCATCATGAATGTTACATGAACAACTGTTTGCATTGTATTAAAGGATGGTCTAGTTTACCATGGGGAGGCTGCATTACGAGATTTCAGTGCTCAATGTGTGAGGGAATTTCTACAGTGGTCAATAAAGCAGACAAGTGAGAAGGTTTGTGGAAAGGTCTTTTTCATTTGCAATATATTACTGGAGCGACGACCAGTGAGAAACATTTTTGGATGTTGCAGTTTGCAGTTGCTATCTACTGGTTAATTATAAGTAAGCACTAATAATGCAGATTTTTTTTCACATGACCAGCCTTTGTATAAGAATACCGGTATTCTTGCTGGTAAGCCTTCATATGTTGTTCATTAAATCCCAGACTCAAAGCCATCCTTAATAGACACTAAGGACCGCAGAATGATTTTTCATGTCTTGTCTGATCTACTTGTTCAACAGTTAAGAGAAACTGGTTTTCGTGACTGTGCACGTATTTTAAAAGAGAACGTTTGTTATGCTGTTTGACGTTTTATTTCAGGATCTGGAGAAGAGTCCCATCAATATAAAGTCTCTTCTCAAGCGACTGTACAGCCTGGCTCTTCATCCAAGTGCAGCCAAAAGGCTTGGTGCTGCATTGGCTTTTAACAACATATACACCATTTTCAGGCATGTCTTTAACTTTGCAGTCTCCCTGGTTTTTCTAATTTTAGGAATTATAAGAATTGCACATAGTTGATCACATTCACTAGATTAAACAATAATATTGTATAAACGCTTTCATAAAAAAAAATCAGTGGATTAATTTAACTATCAAACATGATAATGTAATGGATTTGATGATAAAAATTATGGGCAGAAACATACTTATTAAAGACAATGTTTCGGTGTCCTCATGACACCATCATCAGGTCAAATAAAATATTTT
>NC_090890.1:34282017-34302017 GCF_036669925.1 Montipora capricornis | reverse complement strand
GGCAGTCACAGCTGAATGCAACTACACATTAGGCCGAAATTCCTTTCAAGCAAGAATTTAACCGACATCCGAACAATTTTCTTTTACCCCTGTTAAATGCCATCAGGTGGAAGCTATTATTAAGAACATGGCCCCAAACAAAGCCCCTGGGATCGATAAGATACCTGTACGGATAATTAGGGACTGCCTTCAAGCCATTTCGTACCCTCTTACTTCAATAATCAACACCTCAGTTTTTACTGCTTGCTTCCCAAATGTGTGGAAAATTGCCGAGGTGAAACCAATACCCAAGGAAGGCGATCACGAAATAGCCAATAATAACAGACCTATATCACTTCTACCTATTCTATCAAAAGTGTGCGAGAGAGTGGCTCACAATCAGCTTATGGAATACCTAACTTCTAAAGGTCGCTTATCTACCAAACAAAGTGGTAACAAAGAGAAACACTCCACCAAAACCTCTGTGATTCAGACCACCGACATGATATTGAGTGCGATTGATAAAAAGCACTTGACGGCGGTAATTCTGCTCGACATGAGCAAGGCCTTTGACAGTATAGATCACAACTTGCTTCCTGTCAAGCTGTAGGACATCGGTGCCTCGCCTTTAGCTTTGCAGTGGTTTCGTAGTTATCTAACCGCTCCCTATCAGGTTGTCACGATTGGAACAGCATCATCGGAACACCTACACGTGGCCAGTGGAGTGCCTCAGGGGAGTATTTTAGGGCCACTCCTCTTTAACATTTATATGAATGATTTGCCATCAGTTCCACAACATTGTTCTGTCCAGTGCTACGTGGACGACACTAAGCTCTTGCTGTCTTTCCGGCTTCAAGATCAATCACGTATAGTCGCAGAAATAAATCAAGATCTTACAAGAGTACGTAACTGGTGTTTCGATAACCAGTTACAGTTAAACCCTGACAAGACCAAGCTCCTAGTTTGTGGCAGTAAGCATGGGGCCGCCAAAACCCGCAACTTCAAGCTTTCGTTCCTTGGAAAACAGCTTGCTCCAGTGGAGGCTGCCAGAGACCTTGGTGTTATATTGGACACAAGTTTAACTTTTGACGATCATGTCACTGCAACTGTCGCTTCTTGTATGTCGCGACTAGGCCAGATAAATCGTGTTAAACATTGTTTTGACAAACGCACTTTAATTATTATTATCAATGCGTTAGTTTTAAGTAAACTTTTTTATTGCTCTTCAGTCTGGAGCAATACTTCACAATCTAACATTGCTAAACTCCAAGCTGTTCAGAATTTTGCCTGTAGAATTGTTAGTGGGTCAAAGAAATACGATCATGTTACTCCCATTCTCAAACAACTCAACTGGCTCCCCGTGAAACAACACATGTATTATCGCGATTCAATTATGGCATTTAAATGCATGAATGGCCTTGTTCCGGGGTATCTATCTGATCAGTTCATTAAACGTTCATCAATATCAACACGCAAAACTAGAAACTCACAGCTGTTAAATATACCATTATTTAAAACCGCAACTGGCCAAAGATCATTTTACTATCGTATGGTATCTCTTTGGGACGCTCTACCTCAAGTAATTAAGTTAAGTCAATCGTTAGCTCAGTTTAAAACCTTGATAAGGAAAAGACTCTTAATGGATAGCTAGCTGAATTTATCCAATACCGCATTAGTATGGCATTTGTTTTTCTTAGCACATTTTAAATTTTATTCATATAGAATTATTTTATTGTATTTCATTGTTGTATTTGTATTTCACTGAAAAGCCCCTTGGGGACGTGAAATAAACGTATGTATGTATATGTATGTATGTATGTAATGTGCATCAATCCACGTAATTCTTGTAGGCAGATTGATGAATTGATTCGGGTTAAATGTGAACAAACACTGAAATCTTTGATCTTTGATCCAGGAAATTTATCACATTTAGAGTTGGGTCACCCAGAATGTAAACATTATGATTCAATGATAATGCTCTTGTGGTTGCAATGCTAAATTCAGAGTCAAAGCAACCTAGGTTAGTATTTGGTGGTCTATATGCTGTTCCAGAAGCTCATGATCTGAAAGCGTTTAACTCTGGTTCAGAGCTTGGGTTTTTTGAGTTTAAAGATTTCTTTATTCGGATGTAACATGGCTGGTGCATTTTCCTGCGTGTGCAGCTTCCATCCCCATCCCCAGGTAAAGAGTTGCAAGTTACATGCTTCAAGGTCATGTGCTTCTGGCTGTTCAAATAACCATCTACTGGCACTTTTTAACCTGAACTTAGAATAGTGTTCTGAACATTATTATTGTTAGTCTGAGTTAACGCAAAGTAAACCGGATGAAGAAGCTCTTCACTTTCTCTCTCTTGTAATGTGAGTAAAAAAGAAACTTCCCATACATGTCATTGTGCTTTGTGAAGTTGAGTGTCGAGTTCATTAGCAGGGCTGTCACTAACGGATCCCTTTGTTACTGCAAGCAACCCCTGGCTTCTTTAGAACAGACCACCCCTCCTCCCAGGGTGCTCGCTCCTTCACTACTTGGTGCCCCTCCTACTAATCAACTCAGCAACTTGAAATCTTAGTTTAAGCCTGTATTAGCCACCTAAAACTCATACAGATTACTTTTAATACTGCAGGGGATTCGGAACTTTGAATAGCATAACACTGAGTCATGTCATTCCTTGGCTTTTAAAACAATGTGGAAAGCCAAGCACAGAATGTCGACATCAATGCATGAGACTATTTTGCCAGTTAGCACCCCATGTGCCAGGTAATAACATCTTTAAAACGATTGTTTGGTTTTTGTGGTGGTACAAGATGTGCACATGTATTCATTTTGTTTTTTGTTGTTTGCTGACATTTACTAGGTGTTACCTCTGCAGCTGATTGGATACAGAAAACGTATGAAGATCACCAATCATTGTTTGTTCACAGGTACATATCCAAGAGCCTATATACAAAGCATTGCTTGTCCATTGCTCTGAGTTTCAAGCTTATGCAACTGTCAGTTGGCTTTTTTGTGAGAGAAACATACCTAATATTTATACACATTTGAGTGAATAATAATTACTGGGTGATTAGATGGAAAACAATAGAACTATTGATTGAGGTCAATAAAGGATTACACAACTATTGATTGGTAAAATAATAAGGCTTAAATTGTTTATAGACAATTAAAGATTATGTAGAAAAAAAAGTTGTTTTTTTGACAGCATTTGAAAAGAAGCTCGGGTCTCTTGTTTATTAGAGTGGATCTGTTGGTTCTGTGAACTTTTTCAGTGTGGGAGAGATTGCAATGGTTATATTTGCCCATGTATGCAGTGGTTCTGTTACCCAAAAATGTTTCTTTTTATTTCGGTAGGTTTGAAGGTGGAGGCGGAGGCCAAAACGGCATTGAGCTGTATCCAACTCTGTCACATATCGGGGGACCATTTTCCTTGAAAGAGACATTTGCATGGTTTGATTTCCTATTAGCAGCTCTAGATTGCTACACATGGAGCTTTAGTCAACGGCTACTTTTGCCAAGTCAAGTTTTTACAAGTAAGTTCAAAAACGTTGACTGACAAATGCAATTAAATTACAAGCACAGTATACAATTATGTTCTGCATTTTCTCCCGACGTCAGATAGGAGAATAAAAGTTCACTTCAGTATATTTGTTCATCCTTTTAAGGTATTGTATTGGTTGTACGAAAATACTTCCATAGCTGTATAGCTTGAACTGCATGATTGCATAAATAGATTGTTTCATCCCGATTGTCCTCTGAACTAAAACCTGCCTCATCTGCGGCCTTTTGGACGAACAAGAGCAGTTGTTCCAAGTTCCCGCAGCCGCCACATTGTTCAGTGTGCGCATGGTCACATTTGCTTTGCAATTGTTTGTCAGTTGAATCGCTAAGGACATACACACTACAGTGATCTGGTACACAGCTGTCTTTGCTGATGTGGACCTATGATGGACAAACATTTAACAAAACGAAACAAAACAATGTTTACTGTATGCACAAAATTTACCTCAACAAAGTCACTAGAACTTCAAAGCTATACAGTACACCCTGAACGCCACTTTCTGTGAACTCGATGACTTCTCTTCCATCTGAGATGTTTGGCGAGTGCTCTTCTTCATCCTTTCCCCTTAACACCACACCCGCTCCCCCTTCCGCCTATTAATAGAATAAAACTGTTGTTATATTCTTATCTTGTAATCCACCTTTAAATACAGTTTTCCCGCTTTCAGAGCGTCACATTTCTCCCTTTTCCTCTCTTGGTGGGCTCCAACATCAGTCACCTTGTCAACAACCACCGTGAGATCATCAAATGCATTTGCCCCCTCAGCTGCAAAGTAGTCTGGACCCTGTCTTCGTGACTGAAGCCTTGCACGCTGTCAAAATGCTCAGTATGGTCCTCTGGCTGAAAGTCTTGAAACCTGTTTCTTTGCCGAAGCTGATATACTGCTCACAGATCCGTTGTGGAATCTTCATCCTAATGACGTTAGGGGCTGCTATCATGCTTCTTGAGGAGAGACGAAGGGCTTTTTCGACAAATGGCAAATCTTGAACGATGTGTTGGCTGGTAATGAAAGTTAGAAAATGGTCTAGCTTTTCACAATCGATTCTTATTCTCTACTCCCAACGGTTCCATGGCCATACGGCCATAATTCGCGGCAGAACAGCAGTATCGTGTGAGGCCGGGAATAAATTTGGCGATAGCTTTGTATGTAACGGCCGTAGTCATAATTGACAGTATTTGCCGCCTTCTTTCCCAGCTTTCCGCACTGTCACAAGCCTCTGCGAGAGCTTCTAGAAGATCTCTCTCTGAGGATGCAATCGTTGGCTCTTTCCCCAGCCTATTGTTTACTGCTTTTGAGGATAAAATTGCTTGCCAGATATCGATGGTGTTTCAGGCGACACAACATTCAGCAGCGCTGCGACAGCGTCAGCAGTGTGGTTAATGTTACGCTGCCTCGTGCTATTGTGGGAACTGCTCCAGTCAAGCCAATTCTTGGGTCGGAATGTTTCTACCTTGCGTGCGACCAGGAACTTGTTGAGCTATATTTTTTTCACTTCAAGCTCATCAAGGCCAGCAAATGAAGACCACGTGCTTGAAGTATCTGTACTGGGGAAGTAGCGTGCATCTTGACCAAAGGTAAGCGCTTCTACGTTCTCGATCACTGCTATTGCTTTCCTACACAGGAAATAACGAGAGGTAAACAAGATTTTTTTTTTCCTTAAGTTGAATACCGTACAAGCTTGTCAACCACACCAAAACCACTGACAAAACCAAAAGCACATGCCGGTACTTCACAAACTCAATGCATTAGTTTAAGGAAAATTTGCCCTATTGTGTTGGGGGTAGATGCTATGTGTAGTTATTACTTCTTACCTGATCTGAGGCAGCGAACACTTTTATCTCTGGGGTCCTTCAGTTGACAGAGTAGTTTCTCTGACTATAACTTCTAAATCCGCATTATTTTGTAATCTTCTTCAGATGCTCCCAACATGGCGTGCATGTGGCTTAAGGACAGTGCCTACTAATTCAATTCCTACTTACTGAATATGCGGGAAAAACAGATCTTAACATTAAGTTTTATTGAAATCCAAAAATAAAATTGATTAGCCAAGAGATAGGAATGGAATTTGGGATAAAAAAAAAATGTGGTGTTGTGGTGCTGCAGCGAGGAAACTGTGTAAAAGTGAGGGTATTAAGTTGATAAATGGACAGACAATAAAGGAACTTGATGACACAGGTTACAAGTATCTGGGCATTGTAGAGCTGGACAAGTTCAAGGAAGGGAAATGAGTACTTAAGGCGGTTCCAACTTGTCATGAAATCTCAGCTCAGTGGTAAGAACAAGATCAAAGTAGCAAACACTTGGGCTGTGGTTAGGGTTAGGGTTAGGGTTAGCTCATGAGATATAGAGCAGAAACATTTAAATGGAATAAAGACGAACTTCAGGAAAGAGATAGGAAGTCCAGAAAAATCATGACAATGAATAAGAAGCTACACCCAAGAAGTGACGTTGCCAGAATATACTTACCCAGAAAGATGGGAGGAAGAGGCCTGATCAGTTGTGAGAGCAGTGTAGGGGAGAAGAGAATATCCTGAGCTGGTATGTGAGAAATAGTGAAGAGGCATTATTCAGGAAAGTTGGAGATAGCACTGTAGTCAACATCTCAGAGGCTGTGGACCCAAAGGAGTACAAAGTAAATGTAGCGAAGGAGAAGGAGAATGAATGGAAGTGGAAAATAATGTATGGGCAGTATTTGAGAGGAAAGGAAGGTATTGACTGGGATAGAACCTGGCAGTGGATCACAAAGGAGATTTGGAAGGATGTACTGAGGCCCTGATATGTAGCACCCAGGAACAAGCGTTGAGAATAAATTCTATGAGATTTCATATTGTTCACACAGCAGAATCCCCTTTTGGCAGAATGTGCAGACGTAAGGGAGAAATGTGGCCCATGTGGTGAGTGAGCATGGTAAGCTAGCGCAGACAGAATATAAAGGAAGGCATGATAATGTGGCGCAGTATATTCACTGGCAACTTTGTGGTAAATGTGGATTGGAAAGAGCCAATAGCTGGTATGAACAGAAGCTTGAGGGAGTGGTAGAAAGTGACAACTTCAAGATACTGTGGGATTTCACAGTCCAGTGTGATCGCAAAATCGAGGCAAGAAGACCAGACATTGTCTTTATGGATACATGTAAGAAGGAGAGAGAGGTTGTCATAATTGATGTTTCCTCCTGGGCAAAATTCTTGCGGAGGCAGCAATAATCATAATCATAATCATAATCATAATCATCATCATTATCATAATCATAATCATAATCATAATCATAGTCATCACAATAATAATCATAGTCGTAATCATAATAATTGGGTTTAGGAGATGATTACGTGTACCAAAATCGTCACACAGAGAATGCGTCTATAATGCTAAGGTCATTTATCAAGACACTACTCCTTTTGGGTTAGCCAATCAAAATTCCAAAAATGCAAAACCCATGGCTTAGTTATTAATAATGGAAGAAATATTAAAACTTTTTCTCTCCATCCCAAAGCTCCAAAGGATGGCAAGAAATCCAGTGTTCTCTTTGTGTCTTTAAATTTTTTCCTGACCAAGCTGGCCCTGTTTGGAATTACTGCTGCTAAAAATAGCTTCACCATGGGGTTATCCAGTGCCAAGGAGGAAGTATTTACCCCAAAGGAGTTTGATAGTTATAACAAGTAAGTAAATACAGTAACTGTAACGTATTAATACCTTAAGTTAGAGAGCGACTGGTCTTGTTTGTTCTTTCATGGCTGTGCTTGTTACAACAAGCATAATGTTGTGATTAACTGACTGTCGGGCCCAAACATAACTGGTGTGACCTAAACTACCTTAGATCTAATTTGGGTAATGCAAGCTGCCTTAAGGGTACTGTGAAACAGGTCTTTAGCGCAGTTCCTTGTGATGAAACAATCAGGTATTTTATTGGCTTTAGCGGAGTTGCAATCTATTTCGTTCTTCCACGATAAGTCCTTTGTGACCAATGCGTCCGGATCTCTTCACCTTCAGATGATAGTGCATGTTGAAGTAAAAATGCGTAAGCTGTTTTGTATACGATTTATGCCTAGCTTTTTTTGTCATTATTTTGTTTAAAAAATTCAAAATGTATTTGATACCCCAGGTTATTGATCTCTCCCCTTGATAAGCAGCAGGCTCATGAGCAGCAGTTTACAGTACACAAGTCAACTTCACCAACTTGTTTGTTAACACCATCAAAAGGCAAACTTGTTCCTGCTTGCCATTGGCATTTACATGGCTCTGTCAGGTCCTGCTTACATTGAACTTACTAGTAGTGTTGCTTTCTTCTGTGTTTTTGCAGGGCGAAGTGCACTGTGATAGTTCGGATTATGAACTTTTTAACAGTGCTACTTCAAGTCTCAACTGGAGAAACCTTCAAGGTCTGTGTAGCAGATTATAACAGCTTAGAATAGATTACTTTAGTTGTCATTAAAAAAAATTCAAAAGTAAATTTAACCCAAATTAACAACAGTTACTGCCAGTAATAAGATGGGGTCAAAGTGTATAGTCCAATCCAGAGAGGAAGCAAGTCATGCAGTTTACTGAACTGTGCTGCAGACGATGGTCCACCAAATTGACCACTCATACAACTACTGTAGCATGCATAGTTGTTATTTATGATAACAAAGCATTCTTTGAGGGCATTATTTTGTTTTTTATTGTTGTTCTATGAGACTCCATGGTGTCATCATCCATCCATCCATCCATACATACATACATACATAATTTTATTTGATAACGCAGGTTAAAAATTTTCGCAACTTTACAGCTGATGTGGACCTGTCCATCTTTAATTTTACCCTAATAACAAAAAGACAACTCAACAGATTTTACCTGCTGAAGTTTGGAATGAGAGCCTTTTCAATGTTGTACTCAGCTGTGTCATTGAACCAGGTGTGGTAGGATTCAACGTGGGAGATATTGAAGTTGTTGAAAAACTTCCAGAGCAGGTTTGGTGTAATCATTTCCCTCCCTAGGTAGCCTAGATAGCAGCTGTTAAAAGGGGAGAGAAAGAGGGAGGCAGAGTGAGAGCTGAAATGGAACACTCTTCCTCCCCCTTTCCCTCCCCTTTTAGAGCTTGCTACACAGGCTGTTCCCTATGAAAACTTTGTCTCTTCTTGTTTATTTATTGTAGTCATGGTTTTCACTTTTTTTAGTTAAATATTTCTGTGTTTGTGTCTGTATACACATACATAAGACACATAGATATAGATGTACATACATGTATGTATTGGCATTGTGATATCAGATATTCATCCTCTTGAACCTGGGACACATTGGGAAAATAAATAACTGGCAGTGCTAATCACCCTTTTCTTGCAGTCTTGGGGACTGAATTGAAAAAGGGTGCAACTTGGATATCGGGCTGAAAGCATACGAAGGCACCTCTGGCAGCCGCTGTATAGTCCATGTTTGATATCAGAGCACAGCACCACAGCCAGATTTAAGTAGCTGTGAGTCGATTTTGATGAGTGAGGAAAACCGGAGTACCTGGCGAAAACCCTCGAGTCAGGTTGAGATTGACTGAAACTCAGCCCACATGCAAGCCAGGGCCAGAGTTGAACCCCGGGTACCAGTGGTGGGAGGCCTGATAGTTAACCACTAAGCCACCCTGACAACCAAAAAAGAAGTGCTTTCAGTGCTACATTAACCGCTCTCTCTGTTCTTGTTTCTGAGTGAGTAGTACAAATTTTCATTTAATTGATTCATTTCTCTTAAGACTGGAGCATTATGTAAGATGTTGGCAGAGAAACTTCCTGGACAGCATCTAGTGTCCTTAAAAGAAAGCACAAGAAAGAAAATTGCTCTTGGAAGGTACTAATTTATTGTATCTTTTGGCTGTGGTTTAGTAAAACATAAACAAGTAAAATTAGCGATAGAAAAGAACGACGTTTCGGTGACATCCTGACACCATTTTCAAGTTCAAATGCAAGGGAATAAACTGTGAGTACATTGCTCGCTCAATAGTAACGTACTTCTAATAAATATGCAAGATCACGCAAATAGTTTTGCTTGAATTGAGTCCGACTGGACATTGAGAGATGGTGTTAATTCTCTAATTAGCATCATTTCATGCACTAACGTATTCATGCACTTCTCGACAACAGAAAAATTTCTGTCAAGGTCTTTCGGGATAATACAGTGTTGTTAATTAGGTGTTTGCCAATGGAAGAGGACTGTTTCATGTGTTCAGCCACGCATTGGTGCAGGTGCCTGAGAGTATAGCCTACATAACTTGCATTGCACAAGTCATATTGAAGTTTATAAATTACACATTGTTGGTTAACAATAGGGTTTTTTTCGCATGCACTTTTATCTCTCGATGGATCTTATTGCTGACAAAAACCGGTTGAATGACTGTTTGGGGTCTTCAGGCTCAGGTCTTTCAGCTGCCGAATCCTGGTCTTTGAAGGGCAGGACTATTCGGACCATCGGGCTCTCTTTTGGGGCAGGTATTGCTTGCGGGTCTTCAACTTCAGAGGCAACAAAACGACCTGACTGTAGAGTTGACAAGGTGTTGTGGATATTTCATCCGGGAGAACGCTGCCCTCAAACGGTCACATTCTTCAGAAAAATAAGACCAACGCGATGATAAGCAATATGCACGGCCAAGCATGGTTTTATATCATCATATCATATATCTTTATTTACCCTTGGATTTTTAGAGTAGCTTGGTGTAGTTAATTTCTCCGAGCATTTACCCTCCCAACCATGATACATCACAGAAGACAGACCACAACACCGGGAACTACGTGCCCTACTCTTTGCGACAAGTGTGTGGGTTCTTTTACGTCCCACAGGATTATGAACATTGAAGGGTTGTGAGACGGGACCTCCGGCTTATCGTCCTTATCCGAGAAGACTAGAGAGTCTAACCATTTGCAGATGTAATTACAAAGGCAGCACTTTCTCCTCAGTTATTTAAAGACCCTGAGTGTTGGTCTGGCCGGAGTTGAACTCACGACCTCCCGCGTGACAGCCCGGTGCTCAAAAGTCCTTGTTTATATCGCATGTCGACATCCCTCTCTGGTAGTGGAGCAAAAGACCCGTCGAAGAAATTTAGCTGCTGATGTTGTGTCAGGCGTTATAGTTAATGTGTCGTCAACGTATCTCTTGTAAAATAAAGGCATTTTTCCTTCTAGCACCAGAGTTTATTCTATTGCATTTGAACTTGAAAATGGTGTCACGATGTCACCAAAACGTCGTTGTTTTCTATCACTAATGTTTTCTTGTTTATGTTTTGGCTGTGTAATGTTTTTTCCCTAGTGCTAGTTTTCTACCCATATAAACCCTATGGGCGTTAGCCCTACTAATGGAAATGGCCCCATCCTAGGACAGACGTCAGAGAAAAATTCTAACCAGGGTGGGAATTGAACCCATAACCTTCAGGTTAGATCACCGCTGCTCTACCCACTGGGGTACAAGGTCAGAGGGGAGAAGGTCGTGGGAATTTAAGATGTCAATGTCACGGCAATGAATATGTGTAAGTACAAGGAGGGGTTACGTTTTTGCAAACATTGGCAGTGTGGCACTTATATTTCAAACGGACTTGACTATAATTAGAGGGAAATGTGAAGTGCTAGTTTTCTACTCATAAAGCATGTGGGTGTTAGCCCTACTCATGGAAATGGGCCCACACAAGGACAGAGAAAAACTCTGACCAGGATGGGAATTGAACGCACTGCCAAAAACGTAATCCTTCCTTCTACTTTTGATGAAATCGTTAAAATTTGTCTACAGCCACTGTAATCTGTTCGATCAACTTCCACTGCCTCTGTGTGGCCCTCGAGAAGCTGAAGTGGATCATTTGCGTCTTGGCCTTCTGGTGCAAGGATACCAACAGCTCCATTCTGCTGGCCTGCTCTTGCCAGCTCTTGTATGTTAATACTCTTTAACAAGTTGTAAATATATTGTTACCGAAACCCTGCAAACTCCATCTACATGTATTGTATACATGTTGCTTCCCTTTCAGAGTAAATGCTACAAATGACACAATAATGGGAATAGAGTAATTAGTCCCAACTGATTAGAAGTAGGCAATTTGCTTGTAAGAGGCCAAGAGGTCAACCAGGACAACTCCATTTGGTGGTGTTCACACATTCAAATAAAGGACAAATGGAACATCTTTCCTTGTTTTCAATTTATGTGGCTTTGAAAGTGATGATGGCCATTTCATCTTTTTGTGGGTTCCCCTCTTATGAGGTTTTGAAATCTATTACCAGGAAATGCTTTTTTCGGTATTCATGTCATTTTCATCATCATGATTTTATTAATTTAAGATACAGATTACGTTGATAATCCTGCACAACCTACAGGTAGCAGTGCTAATCGAGGCGGGTTTGCGCTTTTAAATCAGATGTGATTATCATTAACTTAAAAAGTTAAACAAAACAAAAGGAATAGAAGAAAGGAGAGAGAGAAAAACAAATAAAGAAAGAAGTGCGCAATGACAATAAAGTAATTACTACACATTACATCAAGTTATAAATTAGTTAATTTAACTTACCTATTTCGCCATCTTCAAAAGGATTGTGGGTGCTTCAACATGTGTCCTCGGCATTAAAAATAGCAAATATAATTTCTCGTGGTTTCCTGGAGAAGAAGACCTAGTTTTATAGGGCCGAATTAAACTTGACTTTCTAAAGAGTCTAAAAACATTTTAAGGAGCATATATTACTGATTCTTTTTCTTTAATTTCCGGCAATCTGACGATTTTTAAGTTAAACTTGTAACTGTACTCTTTTATTACCTCTACAGCTTGGCCAATAGCATCAATCTTTTCAATCAGTTCATCCAGGCGAGAATGAGCTTGCTTTGATTCAGCTGTCACTTGAGCTTGAAATAGAATAAGTTTATCATATCCCTTACTTAAGAATTCGTGACTTTCTCTGATGGTGGAAGGATCAGTATTGACAAGTCCCGACGAAGATAACGGTTGCATTTGATCAAATTTCTCCTTACGTTTTTTCATCGTTCCAGATGAGGATTCCAGTTGGACTTTTAGTGATTGGTTTTCTTTTTTAAGAGCAGCAACTGATTCCGGCATTATGTTATTATCAATTAAAATAAAGACTAACAAAAAGCGGAAGAGATTATAGAGCTTTTAAAGAGACGAAAGACTGAATAACAATGGAGCCAAAATTTATTGTCCATCCTGGCCAATCCACGTGACCAGTTCTTTCTTTTTATTATTTATCTGATTTTTATTCAGGCTGAGAGTACCCCGGAGCAGTTCTCTGCCAAGCTTTTGTCAGCAGTGTATGAGGGAGTCAAGTTCCCCAGCAATGTTTCTTCATCAGTGATAAATCTTACTCCAGGGTCACACCAGCTTGCATGTAAATTGCTGGATTTGGCATTTGACCTTGGCTTGAAGGTTTGTCTTTGATTAGGGCAGCCTTATTACTTTCCTTGCAATCTGACTGATGTTACACTTGGTTACTATTGCAGCACAGCACGTTAATGGAGTACATTGTGCAAGAGTCGAAGATTCATTCCAAACATTCAGGTCTTTAGAGCTGTATCTTTGTAACGTGTTATTTCATACAGTGGTAAATGACAATTTCATGCGAGTGATTTTATTGTCTTTTCTTACAGATTCTTCACTTGGTCTTTTATTCTACATAACTTTCCAGACAAGCATTAATGGGTTTTTCATCAGACAACCAAATAAGCACCTGGTTCAAATTCTTTCTAAACCTTTATCACATCCATTTTTGGTGAGAAAAATCATTGTTCCTCCCTAAACGTAGAGCTCTTCCAGTGTTAAGAAATATTTTCTTCCATGGACTATCATTTTATTCACAACAAGTTTTATTTTATGCGAAAAGAAAGAGCTAATCTAGCGGGCCAGGAGAGTAAAAGCAAGCAAGAAACTGCTGAATTATGTGAACATTTCAGGTACATCGGGGAAAAAAAGAGAGGAAAGGAAGGAAGGCAAACAATGATTAAAATCAAAACTAATTGAAGCATGTGATCATGTACAGGCAAAATCCTTTGAAATCGTTCACGGTGTTAATTCGACCTTTATTAACACGTTTGATAAAACAAGAAAATTTCGTCTTTCACTCTCCCACCGACGCAGCACCACAGTTTCTTTAGAAACTAGAAATTTGTAATGATACAAGAGTTTGTTATAATTCCGAGATGACTGGTTAAGGCCCGTGTTATTTGATTTTTTTTTTTTTAGATTTCGTGCATGCTGAATGGAATTCTTGATCATGTTATCAGAGATGGAGTGCTAAGAAAAAGGTTTTGAATTGTAAAACGCACCTACACCTGTAACGTAGACTTAGGCATGATTGGGATTTAGATTTAAAATGTCTGAAGCTTGGTAGAAGGGTCAATAAAAGATTGAGCTGATCGTAAGTGATATCATGTGCCATTCAGTTCCCAGGAAATTTATTGCCTCTCAAACGGGTTTGGGAGAAAAGTATGACTGTCTTTAAAACCTTTACTTAGTTTTTATAAGTGAAGAATCACTTTTGCGAATAAGACCTCCACACTTCTGTGCATCCCTCCCCTGTCTCTTACACAAGCTCCCACTTGTTCCCACGACCCAGGTCCTGCCTGTGATCCCTCCTTTCTACCGCCCTGCACCACATTGTTCTAGGGCTCCCAATGTTAGCTTTCCATCAGGGATCAAATGACAGTGCTGTGACTCAGTGATATCTTGTCTGCGTATGCTGTGCACGTCCAAGCCACTCCCGGCATCTTCTCTTCAAAGTTATTTATCCTTTCTTGCCCTTATAGCTTGTTCAACTCATCGTGGGATACCTCATACAGGTAGTAGATACGCATAATTCTCTTGAAGCACTTTTTTATTGGAATGAGTCCAAATTCATGTCATAATCGTATTCTGACTAAAAAAAAGTTTTGGAAATAAAGATAAGCTCCTTCAAGAAAAGCCACTCTTATTAAAAATATATATGCAGATAATATCAGTCAAAAAAAACAAACAAATTAAAATTACGAAATTCTGGCGGTCACATTCACGATTCTAATGTCTGTGTCCTGAAGGTCTACATTCCTTCTTCCTCCTCTGGAACCTCTAAGGCAGAGGAGAGCTGAACGGAGGATAGCAAACGATACTTTTGCTCTTAGCCAGGACACGGTGCTGGCGTAGCCCTCTACCTTCTTAATGGCGAGTAGTTCAGCTAATCTGTTGTGGTATCTCTTACATTCCTCGGCCATTCCGCCTGTGGTAGTAAAAACAAGTGGCGTAAAGGTTCCTTGCTCCACCTCCATCACTCTGCTTGCATATTGGCGTTTTTTTCATTCTCGTGTTGCCTGTAGATTTCCTTGGGGCTTAGATCTCTGTAAGAACCTGCATTAGGGTGACAAACCCTGACATCAAAGAATGCAGTCCTCTGCCTCTCCCAGAAGCCATGAGCGTTAATATCTAAACGTGCATCAGGAGCTCTGTTGGCACCTCTGTTCAAGGACTCTCCATTGATTTCCTGAAGGACCGGCTCTATTTCCACATCATTACATACCATGCTCAACATCTCTGCTTCCAGGTCGCGAAGCTCATTATGACGCTGTATTATAAACCTGCCACGTTGGCATACCATTGCATGATCTACATTGAACTGGTCCTCGCACACGCACACTTTTGGTGTATTGGTGATTTCCCAGTTGTATCTCAACTTGATCGCACCCCTGAATTCTCTCTTATTTAGATTGAAGTTCAAATCTTCGATGGGAATTACTGTCAACCACTTCGATGCTCCCTTCTCCGTGGCTAGCTCTACAGCTCGCTTGGTTCTTGTCAGCAGAGAGGTCTTGACCCATTCTAGCGTCTCATCCTTCTCCTTACGCGCGCTTATTTGCAGCGGTCTTACTTCTGACGCATCTGGGGTCTGATGCACTTGCTCCACAATTTGCCTTACTAGGGAACCTGTGACCCTGACTGAAGCCTCATATTCTTTTTTTGGGTTAGGCTCTCGCTGGATCTATAAGCCCAAGCCCTCCCAAGCACACAGGAAGCGCTCGGTTTCAGTTATTGCGTGGTTTGTAATAGCTGGTATGAGAACTTTGGTTATCACACGCTCTAAAGGCCCTAACAAGTCGGTAATATCGGGCAGTGTCCTTATAAAATAGGTCCATCGGTGCCGTAGCCCAAAAGTGAACGCTGCGTAGCTCGCCTGAGGTTGTGATATGGCGAACTCTGCAAGTTTGGTGACCTGGTTTACCCAGTCTTCTGCTTTCTCGCCCACAATCTCTTCAAGAAATGACCTCGACCAAGAACTGCACCTAGATGCTTGTGGCATTCAAAAGTTAAGTGATGTTAATCGCTGTGTCGCCGAATACCTGCATAGCATCGTGTTCTTTATCAGGTTTAATGATCAACCACCACTTTTTTGCATTAGGGAAGTACCCTAATGCCAGACCACTCTCTGATAGTTCGTCCCACAATTTCCGCACAGTGGGAACCACTTCCCACTGCATCGTCAGCAAACCAACACTGTTTAGCTGCGCTTGAGACGTGTAGATGCGTTATCAGTGGCTGGAGACTAATGGTGTACCTGCTCATAGCGAGAGGGTCCCCCTGTGTGGTGCCTTCCACTGATTTAAGTTCTTGGCCGCCTGTAATAAAGAGCCTCGCAGGCTGTCTGTAGGTGTTAATCGCATAAGTAGCTGTGGTTGGACATAGCACTCTGGTATTGTGCAACGCAGTAGCTCTATTCAGGGCCGGGTTGTTCGAAAGCAGATTAACCTAGTCCAGGATTAGCGTAAACTTTGTTTCACATTTTCCACTTTTTGGTGAAAGTTTCTTTTGCTTATTTTTGTTTTTCAAGATTGACTTCTTCTAATGTAATGTTTTGCCGAATATCGGCATTGAAAAGCATTTGGGAGTAGAGAAATAAACTCCTTGGTTAATTTTCATTCTGGGATTAGCGTTAATCGGGTTTTCAACAACCCGGCCCAGGGCATTAAAGGCATTTGAGGCGTCAACAAGAAGAACAGCGTCCGTGTCACCAGTGTCGAAAATATTGCGCATTGCATGAATGGCAGCCTCACTCCCACTTTTATGGCCTTGCACCAACAACATTTGGTTTTGTTACTCTCATCACACACTTCGCAATTATCCTCCGTATTACTTCACCAACCCCAATCGGCCGGACCGCGCCCTCTCCTTTGTCAAGTGGAATCAGACGATTGGCTATTCTTGCCTCGGTGCTAAGACGGTCAATATATTCTCTGCACAATCGTCCGGTCCTTGTAGCTATAGCTCTACCCAGATCTCACCCAGCTTTCTTGCAAGATTTGCACGCAAGTATTCTTCTAAAGCCATTGGCGTCTACACCCGAAGGTCCACCAGAGCCTTTAGTCCTTACAGCAACATCACAAACTATCTCCCCATTGATCTGGTAGTACACTGTACCTGGAACTTCTTCGATTGGTCCAAAGAGTAGAGAACCTAGGGAGGCGTGCTGTGCCACAGGGTGCTTTTTCTTAAGTTGTCTCATGACGTTGTCGCTCAAGGGCAGAATACCCCCGCCGTCTCCATCGCTGACGTATCCCAAGGCTGAGTTAATTTTGCCTGTCATGACAAGGTTTGCAAAAACGCTTGCTTTATTGGGTGGATCAGCTCTACGGGAGTTGGTAAGACGCCTTTGGATGATCCGCCTTTCACGCACTAGGACATCTATTTCGCCCTCTTTCCACAGTGCCAGACGTTTAGCTAAGCACTCTTGGTGCTCCTTCGCCTTAGATTTCTGGCTCTGTTTTTGTAACCCAACAGCGAGGAGGACAATAGCTGCTTTAAGGGCGATGTGTTGCATTTCTGAGTCATTGTTCCAATCGTTTATGTGCTGTGTTAATTTATCAATGAACTCTTTTCCTGTTTTCCCATGGGGGACAAGAAAAGTGATCTTCCGCCATTTTGTAATCTCGTTATAGGCATTGTCAATGGTCGATGTGTTCACTGTTATTGTTCTTCCATCGCAATGTCGGCCCCAAATAAATGAAGATGGCTTGTTAATGGCTTTTTATTCCAGCAAGCTCCCTGGCATGCTGTCCGACGCATTTTCAAAAGTTGAGTAATCAAGCTCCTCTGTCAGCCCCTTTGGGGGTTGTAATGTAGATGTATGCAAATCCAGTATCGACTGATTATGATTTTGGCTTTGCTGGTCGCCATTGTTTTGATTTCGATTGTCATGTTGCACTCCCCAAGAAATCAAGTTATTCACAATATTAGACGTGGTCTGAGTTGTGTCGAAGGCAGATACTGACAAACCAGTCGCTCTCAAAACATTTACACTAGTATGGAATAAGCCCTTCTGATTCCTTTCCAGCCGTGAAGCTTGATCTCTCAGATTTTGCCCTTTAAAACCAAGATGTTCATATCCTTTCTCGTTCCATAGTTCCTTCATAATCTCGATGTAACCCTTCTTCCTGCCATTGATATTACAC
Organism: Montipora capricornis; assembly: GCF_036669925.1. NCBI lineage: Eukaryota > Metazoa > Cnidaria > Anthozoa > Scleractinia > Acroporidae > Montipora > Montipora capricornis. Next base: position 34,284,072 of record NC_090890.1, on the reverse strand, counting down.
GGCGCATTATCAGATGCAGCCAAAGCCTGTTCTTGTCGTTTACACTCCCTGTTCATTTGTTCAGTCCATTTCACCTTTGGTTTCCTCCCAGAGTGGCGACTATTATGTCTTTACAATTTGCATTTGGGGATGAAAGTAAAAAGTAAAATAACTCTCAAGAAGAAGACTTAAGACCGGTACATCTGTCTGCCATCGCCATCGCCATCATCATCATCATCATCATCATCATAATAATTACATAAGTATGGCACATTTTTTTATTTGTTTTTCCCTTCTTTTAGCTTAATGGTGTATTGAATAGTTCACATAGGAGTGAGCTTCCTGATATGTTGATGTATCATTGTTGTTTGTATTTCTTCGAAATTTGTTTTTGTTTTTGCAGATACGGATCCAGCATTGTAGGAATTATTACATGCAATTGGTCCAGCCTTGATTTCTGGCAGAATGAGAAGCCTTCCAATGACCTTAAGGAAGGGTTGCTAGTGATTCTGAAAAAAGTGCTTATGTTAGATCCAAAGGTGAAGAGTTAATTTCGGTTTTGACTCTTAGCCATTAAACTATTGTAGAAGTCTTTGTGAATTTGTTTCCCTGAGCAAAAATTTGTTGAAGATTTGCTAATCTATTCTCCTCAAGGTGAATGGTTAAAATTCATAATAGTGATCTTAGGGTTAGGGTTAGGGTTAGCAACCGGAAGTTAGCTGTTTTCTCCTTATACCTGTCTTCACACAATCACATTTGTTCATATATGATCCATTTCATATATCATTTCATTGTTAATCACATTTGTGTTGCTGAGTATCATTTCTCTATTAGAGACGATCAGTTTCAACAACTTTGACAGCCTACTGTCCTGGCATGCAATATATCCACCTCCAGCTGCCGTTCATGGCTCAAAAACGTCATGTGCTTAATCTTCCAAATAATTTTATATGAACAATATAGTTTTGTTCAACCATCGCACCATGGTAGGTGTTAAAACAAGAAAACTAAAACTCTTTGCGCACAAAAATGGCGGGTTAGTGTTAGGTGAATTTGGTACCCTTCTGGCTGGATGTGTGCATGGCATCTCAGTTGTAGCCTTCCATATAAGCTCCCAGGTACTGTGAGACTTGGTGAAACCGTGTAATACGTATTTCCAACCTATACCTCACCTAGAAAAAGGACATGCATGGTGTGAAACGAACTGGACACATTAGGATCAAAATGCATGCTTGCTGGCAATGACTAACAAAAAAATTCCCAGAAATTTTCGGAGGGAGTCCTTACATGATTTCAAAAAATAGAGTACACAATTGGTCTTCCAACCATGGAAAACAATAAAATATATTATTTGAATCAACTCAACTTCAAATATATATTTTTTTAAATTAGAAGTTTGGTTGAGTGCAATTAATTCTTAATTGCAGGCGCGTGCAGGCGCATGTAAAATGCTTTTGCTTTCATTCTTAATCATCATGTTTTTTCATTTATCCTGCAGTTACCAGATCCAACCCAATCATTTTTTACAAGCTTATTTGACACATTCTTATGTTTCTTAAGAGACAACTCAGCAACTCAGGCATTTAAGGTAAGCTCTGCTAAATGCTTCTTGAGATTAGTGCCAGGAAACAAAAGAAATGCAAGAATTACGAAGTAAATAAAGGTGCAAGTGACTTAGGCTTCTAGAGATTGAACTTTTTGCAAGAAAGGAAAAGGAATTTCACAAGATTTGGCAAGGTATGTTTCAACTGTAAACTTATTCCAGAATTCAAATCCGTTTTCTCCCAAAATTGTTCCTGAGTTTTGATCCTCCTGAAAAAAACCCTGTTGTTGTTAATTAGTAGGGATTTGGAAAGTCAGTTGTGCAAACATGACTCTCTTGACGTTCTTGTGAACAATGTGGTTACTCAAAGAGCACTCCATAGTTTCTGTTTTAATGAAAAAAGTCTCCCTCCCTCTTTTTAGGTGTTATGCACGTTTAGGTAAGGTGGCAAATCGTTCAGTGTGATTTGGACCAATGACCCTTGAGGTCAAGAGTGCAAAACAGATTGTGAAGTAAAATCGAAAATAAACCCG
>NC_090890.1:34272017-34277017 GCF_036669925.1 Montipora capricornis | reverse complement strand
AATTTCTACAGTCGCTAATCGACCTGAGTCTCAACAAGTTTGTGGACGATTGGATGTAGTGTCATGCCTAGCCCACTATTTAAGCAGAACTGATTCCTTGCGTAAAGAACATCACACAGCTTTTAATACATGTTACATGTTACATGTGACACAATTGCTCAAGGCTAAAAAATGTCCTACAGTTGGCAGGCATTGACATTAACCCATTGACTCCTGGGGGTTCCCCATTGATGAGTACGTCTGGCCGGTTTAGGCGTCAAAGGGTTAAAGTTTACAGTGCTCACAGCACATGAGCTGCCTTGACGCCCTCCGCCAATATGAATGGTGTCTCCATGCCTGACTGCTGCCTGGTCCAATGCCAGCACCTTCTCCAAGTTTTGTATGAAACCCGTTCAGCTAAGTGGCCCTATGTTTGGCACTACCTTGCTAACGTCCACTTGGAGTGGACCGCAGGATTAGAACCGTTTGTCATCTTAATAAAGGTTGTTGCTAGTCAATTGTGGATTTGTTTTGTTTAAATAATGCCTGGTTTGTGTTCCCCAGTCTTTCAAGTGTCACGTGACTCCTTAGCGACATTAACCAGTGACAAAATTGTAAAGTTGAAAGAGACTTAACTGTAAGGCGAAGTTTGGTCTGGAGCTAAGGAGTGAGGTAACAACCACATATTTTTGGTCTGGTGTTGCTAAGACGGCCCAGATGAGCGGTTCTTCCTTTTTTCCTACCCTTGGGTGTGGGTACCACTCATGTTTTCAAGACTGATTGCTGGGCGCTGGTGCGCATGTCTCACCTGACTCCTTAGTTCCAAACCAATACTTCGTACAATTACAGTCACAGGTAATTCTCGTTTAACTTTACAACTTTCCTTGAGATGTCGCGAAGACCTTGCGGTCATCGATATATAAAACATAGTCTGTTACCTTTGCGCCAAGCAGCTTTGGCAAATTTTAGCCCTCTGCAGCAGCCAGTCTCCAAGCTATCGGGCTTATAGCGTCCTAAGCAGACTTTCTTTTGGCTCGTCCCGCAATCTTGCCTCGCGTGACGTGCCAAAAGAATGTCTGTGCCGGAGGCTGTCAGGTTTAAGGCGCCACCTTGTGGTAGACCTCTGGTGAACGCTCATAGTTTGCAATGATTCACTACCATCTTTTGTGTTCCAGCTGGAGCATAGGTTTTTGATAACATCTTGTAACCAATCTGGAAATCTAGGCAAGGCGAACGTTTACCTCAGCCACTTGTGATCCACGCTGACATACGCTTTCTTCACATCCACGCAGGCAACACCAAGAGTTTGCTTTCTTCTTTAGAAAACCATCCGCCACTACACCCCTCCTTAGCTACTCTTTGTTGTATTTCCATCAAGGCATTGTTGTCTAGGTGATTAATAGACATGATTTGAACAGCTTATACACAGTGTTAAGACTATTGCTAGCTTACTAATTATCACTTGTTAGTGGGCCAGTTTTTTGGATGAGGTTCACCTAGCGGTGAACCAACTTGGAAATCCAATTGAACTTTTAGAAATAGCCTTGAAACGAACTGTCATTACATCATGAAGGAAGGATTGGGAAAGAAGGGTTTCAGCATGTTTCCACCAGTAGTTTGCAAGCTTGTTTTCCTCAGAATGGTCTACCTCTTATCTTTCACTTCAAGAGCTAACTCTTCCTCGGTTGGGGGCTAGTTATTATCATTTACAGCTTCCCTTATCTCTGATTGCCAACAAGCATTCTCATTACCAGTACCCTCTCTTTCCCACGAAACCTTCCAGAAGACACAAACATCGTTGCTTTTCTCTGGCTTTATCTTCATGACTTTTATTTTTTATTACTAATACTACGTGCAGCCTTAGCTGAATTAATCATACCATCAGTACAATTTAAAGCAACTATATTATGATGAACAACAAATAATAAAGTAGATTATCAAGAGTTTATATGTATAGCTTATCTGTGACTTACAAAAGTACCAAACTGAGCTCAGAGTGTGAACTGAAAGATCGGAAAGAGGCACCTACTCGCAGGGTGTCAGTTAAAGAGCTTTAATTTCAGGGGACTTTAATTTGAATAGTACACCTCATAATCTTTAATTATGACTTTTTGAAAATGAATTTGTTGTAAACCTAGCTGAGGGAAGTGCACTGTGGAAAAGCTGAAATCCAAATTGTCCTGAATGTCAGACTGAACTGATGGCAGCTAAGCTATTACATTTCGTCATTGCTTAAAGATATATCTGTGTACTATAGTCATATGCTCAAATCCTAGTATCTTTTTACTTCTTTGCTATCTTTTCTTTAGCTTCTGTCTGCTCTTGTTACTTCTACAAGTCTGATGCTTTTGGAGCTGCTGATAACGATCATTTGCCGTGAAAGTAAACATGTACATGAAGATCAAATTCAGAAGTCGTTAAGGACTTTCATCCAAAGGCAAGTTGTGGGTTGTTTCACTTTCCTTTTCTTTACTGTACCGAAAGTGCTTCATTCAAGAACACCATAATTCCATCATGGAAAAATTTTATCTTGTAATGCACCTATGAATGTTACAAATCTCCACCCTAGGGCCCTAAGTATCGTAATTGTTGTGTAGATGGTATATTTCGTGAATCATAGATATAAAGTTGTTACGTTTTGTTATTTCCTTCGAAGTTCCGTGTTTATAAATAATAAAAACAAATCTAGCATTTCAAGTTTCAGCAATTCAATCACATTTAACGGAACAAATTGTTATTTTTTTTAATTCGGCAAAGGCTTGTGCAGTTTCAGAACGAAAGATTGATATAGTGTGTCTAGAAAAGGCTAAATTTGGCTTTGGTGTTGAGTTAAGTATTTTTTCTTTACTTTATTTTTGAAATAACAGACTTGCTCAAGCCCCTGATCAAGCTAAGGCAGCAATGGACATGTGCTTTGCGTTTTTTTTGAATGAGCGGGACTATCGTTTAGACAACCGTCGTGCTGTGATTGAACGGGTTTGCATCACTTTTCTCTTGAACACGTCCTTAGCTGCGGTTCGGAAGTTTTACCTTCATTGCATAAAAGACATCATGAGGATAATAGAAGCTAAGCAAGCAAAGGTAACTTCACTAAGTTAGCGAAGCGGAACATCTTACAGAAACATGTCCCAACTTTTGGTTTTCCTTAGTCCATAAGCCCTTTGCATTTGCTAATCTGAAAGGATGGCCAGTCAAAGTAAACTTTCCTTTTGCCCGTTTCTTTAATACAAAATGAACAACCAATTGATCACACTGCAACAGCTCAATGCTTCCGAAACTGTTGATGCAGTGATTGTCCTCTCAGTCAAGACCGTACTTAACATGCTACTCAAGTGCTAACGGCCATTGTCTGCTGACACACCTAAGTTATACAAGACCCTGTTCAAGTCAACATCCACGCTTTTTTCAGTAAGAAGGACATAGTGCTTAATTGGTAATATCTGTCCGAGGACGTACGCTTGGACTATAACCTGGAAAGGTAAAAAACAAACAAGACCTTTTGAGCTTTGTGGTATACTGTTGTTATTGCTTTTGCTCTGTTCAAATTTGATGGTGTTCTTCTTCTTCTTACTTTAAAGCTCTTGGGATTATAGTAAAATAAAATTTATTAGAATAAATACCTTTTTTGTGATAATGCTCAATCATCATCAAGTCGAGTCTCCTCGGGAAATTCCTTTCTATAGCTCATTTAAGACAGGGGTCGCCACTCCTCTGTCCGTAGCAGTACATGCTGGCCGTTGACTCAGGTGAGCTTTGACAGGTCTTGTATTTACTCCTGCTGGGTGTCATGCCACCCTCCTCACAAGCAAAAAGCTGGCGGGGGAGCCGGTTTAGACGACGACCACCCATCCATGCAGCAGGTAGTACTGGATTACATGTTACCAGTAGTAGGTTAGTAGGTATAGACCTGACCTGACTTCAAGACACCATCACTAATATTGCTTTTGCTAAATATCCTCTTAATATTGCAATATTGTTTTTCCTACTTAACTCAGCCATCAGATCCAAATTTTGAATCACAAGTGACATCGAAACTGTGCTGTTTCAAGCTGGTGGAAATATTGTATTCTCGATTGTCAAAGTCAGAACTCAACACACCCGAATCCAACATCAATAGTGCTTATGCGGGAGGAGATGTCAAGACAGGAAAGGAAATGACCATGGCAATTACAAAGTGAGATTTGTCAGAATATAATGTTTTCAATTAAAGTAATATACTTCTTGGGAAGTAACCTTGGCATGTTATTCCCTGAGGTCATTCGCGTCTTTCTTCAACTTACGGGGCTGTTCCAATGGATTCAGTTGAAAACTGCTGGAGGCGGTGGCACCTCCTTTCACTTAGGGCAACAGGAACCTGCAGGTTCCTCCTGGTCCCCTGGTTCCTGGTCTGGTACTAATGTCATTCCAACTGTGCTTAGTATATGTAATCCCATGGTCCGGGTGCAATTAAGGATTAACGAGGGCAATTTTGAAAACATTGAAAATACAAGTGAAATTAATCCTTAATAGACCCAGATCACTCAATGTCCAAACAAGATTTTGCCCGTCGAACCTCTCATTCAGTGTGAGGCTGGATGGGCAAAGACAATGCCTCTATTCCCCAGGGATTCCAAAATGGCCGCCGAGTGATAAGGGTGAATTGCACGAGGGCACATTTCAATTACATGTTTATCACACATAAAGGGGAAAAATTAGGGAGCTTAAGATCTACGACGACGGCGTCAACAAAAACGCCACAAAACAATGATATCATTGGTTAAAAGAGCATAAATCGTGCCGCACATGCGGCACTGATTTTAGCTCATATTTTTGCTGGTTCTCTGCATGGCGACAACGTGAAATCACTAAATTTTAGGTTTTGACGACAACATGAGCATGCAATAGAGAATCTTTCATTCTCTATTTTCAGTCTGAAACCGCTCGTACCAATTTGTTTTTAGGATACTTCGCCCACATTGTACAACGTGAAAGAGATGGAATAATCGCGAAAGGCTTATACTAGAGCAAAGTTCTATTTTGAA
>NC_090890.1:34264517-34267017 GCF_036669925.1 Montipora capricornis | reverse complement strand
ATCGACTGGTTATTTGCAATACAGTCACGCGAAAGCAGTGTCTAAATTTATATGCTCTCAAGCATTCTTGAAAATCGAGATCTTATTGGCGAAGGGTTAATTTTTAATTAATACTTCATCCAAGGTTCTGTACCTCTACTTTCAGGTACTGTAAGGCCAAGGCCAGTTGTGATTTAAAAGTTGTCAACCAGCATAATTATTAACAAGATGATCTGGTAACCATACTAAATCTCGGAACACCCATAACTTGTTTCAAAACAGTGAAGATTAGAATAGCCACTTTAAAATTGTTGACCATTCCTTTTTCAGGTGCATCTCTGCATTACATTTGCTCCCAGTACCTGGCAGATAGTAGCCTCAGTGAAGACGTCAGCCAGTATGATTTTTCCACACCAATTCAGGTATGACATTCTCTGAACTGTGTGACCTGGTCAACTGATGAAAGAGCTACTGTCAAGGTAGATAGGGTCTAAACGTGCTCAAACTCTGGTGCTAAATTTGAAGACATTTAATGTAAACTTGGTTGCCTGCGAGAAAGATAGTTACGTGTACTACGTTATTATTCGTATATCGTTACATTTGTTTCTTCTGATGTTACTTTTTGTCTTATTTCAGGTTAACATTTAAGATATTAATCCTAATTATCATTGTTTACTTTCATTTCATTTTTTTCGTTTTTGCCTTAAACACATCACAGTCATTGCACTATTTACAATTTCATTATTTTAGGCTTACTCTAAAACGGAATCAACATTGAAACCAAGCACAAGTAAGGAAAACGGGGTATGTTAAAGTCAGCATAAGTGGCATTTTGCTATGTACTACCACCAGAGACCTTGTCCATGGAATTTCATTCTTCAGAATAAACGAAGCTAATTTTATGCAGAGATAAAATATTTGAAAAAGCGCCTTTCTTCAGATTAATTTTAATTCCTTGACTACCGAACACGATGCTTTACCGGTAGCGTTTTCAGACAGGAAATCGATTTCACTTGAAGTCTTAATCAAAAGTATTCTTGTTGTTCATCTAAATCACAGGAAGATTCCTATCAATTGAGTGAAGATATAGTTGAAATGGATGAACTAAACAGTCACGAGTGCATGGGTAAGATGAAATCCCTATTAAAGCACTTGCTGGAAAACAGAATCTCGCCTGAGCCCCCAAAGGTAAGTATTGTTTCAAAAAGGGAAGAGTATATAAAGAAATTTACAATTTAGGTTGGAGACTCTGTCTTGATCATTTTGACCAAAGGATGTTTTTGTACCTATTTAAGATCAGTCTCTCAGTTCTAGAAAAAAAAATCGAACTGACTACGAAACAGTCAGTTTGTCACTCACTACCAATTAACCTTAAGTAAACTCAACACTCAATTTATTGGGTTTAATTATTTCTAATTAATTTTGGGCCATAAGGGCTCTGATTGCCACGGCCATCCGTTCTGGATTTTCCAACTCCTTAATGAGTCGAGGATTTAAAACAACGCTATCAAGTTATGGTTACCGACAAAATTTCTACTCCTTAAGGGAGTTAGGGTTAGGGTTAGGGTTATTGATAGTTGTATGATCAATGCTTTAGCATATGATTTACATTAATGAAACTTAATGTAGAATTTACAAGACACCAGGAAAAATTAAAATTGAAGTAAAAATGTCCTTAAAGTGACGAAAGCCTTAAAAATTACTCGGGCTGAAAGTTGAGCGCAATGTATTCTCTACACTCTTCAGTTTTGAAATGCAAATTGAACAGAGAGAATCACGTGTTCACTTTTCACTTCGAACTTAAGCAAAAAGTCACGGTCTTTTCAGTGAAATTGAATTAAATATGGAAAACTGCTACCATTCTTTAAAGACCGGTGTTTTTATTGGTTTGTTAATACTAATCGTTCTTGTTACAGGGAATCCCTTCTGTTGAGATGCCTGCTTGGATGTCCCCGTTGCACAAGAAGCTCACTTCCTCAAATACCCACCTAAACATCTGCCTTTTCATTGCAAAGCTGATTATAGATGAGCCCCAGGTACTTCAATTTCTTGAAGGGGGTAGTTTCTAGAGAAACTGTGGTGGTTTTATCAACGGAGTTGGTGGCCAATTTACATTGTCAACTTCGTTGATAAAACCAAAATTTTTGTATACTTCAATTTCTTGCTCGTCATAGGTTTACACATCGCTTAGCTCACTTATCGACTCGGCCTATCCATGTAGTGAGGCGTTTTACCCAAATCAAACGTAGTATATGTTTATTACAGGTGCCTATTTTAAAAAAAGGCCTGTTTGAAGCCTAAAACATGCAGGTCGTTTTATTTATGTATGATCTTCCAGATATTTGAGCCGTACGCAAAATTTTGGCTCACTCCCTTGACGGAATTGATTCTTCGAATGAAAGAGTCTGACCAACCTGGATCTGAAGGTATCAACTACTTCATTGTTGATCTTGTGGTTACCATGTTGTCATGGAATAATACTGCAATACCAGAGGTGAGATACATGTAAACATATTATTGG
>NC_090890.1:34254517-34262017 GCF_036669925.1 Montipora capricornis | reverse complement strand
GCTACATTAGCTATAACAGTGATTGAATGGGTGTGTTGTGACTGGGTTTCCTTCTCAGCGAATTTTCACTGCTTTTCATGATACTTGCTTCTTTTTGGTCTCTTTTAAGAATGATATTTGACAACTTATCCAACCCTGACCCTACAAAGAAGGATAATGCTGCTGGAATACAATTACTTGGGATCATCGCAGCAAATGGCCTCTCGCCCATTTCACACAACTCCACTATTGATGAAGAGAGGTGGGTGAGAAAATATTATTTTTGTTTTCTTATGATTGATAGTAATCAGAAAACGGTTTGAGAAATGGTTCATTGTAAGTAAAACAATGATCGAAGTTTAGTTTTTTACTGACTTTTAATTTGTTTGAACTCTTAGGTTTTACAGTTCTCTTGTAAATAATCTATCGTTCAAATACAAAGAGGTTCATGCTGCCACAGCTGAAGTGATTGGCCTTCTGCTCAAACAGGCTGCTGAAATTCAAAAGGTCATTCTCTCTTTCTTTTGTAGCATAGGCAGTAATTGCATTTCGTTGCTTTACCAATTACAAGTTAAGATACTGTATTTTTGGATGAACTGTCATGAATAAAAGGCAGCTATGTCTGAGGACTTGGACACCCATCTTTATAAATGTCTAGAAGGGACCAATTTTTTTGCAATTGTCTTCATCCCTGAAAGTACTGGCGACAACCGTCGGTGAGTGTCCCCTAAAGTATCCTCTTCAGGTAAAAATAAGCAGTTGCACTAAAATAACCAAAAGAAAATAATCAGAATGTTAACAGTTAATCGTCCTCCTCATTGATTGCACTTTTCGCTGGAGCACTCAAATGGTTTTACCCCATTTTAATTCTGTATGATCTAAGGGCTTAATTATTATAAGCAAATCTCGACTGAAACTGATTCTATTCCGGCTTTCAGAACAAATGCCTCGTTTAAACTAGTGGCTATTGACCAAATAATATTCCAGCTCTTGCTAAAATTGCCAACCCAGTTTGAGGTGAACAGGCTGGCTATCAATTGTGTTTTGTATCCCACCTAACGAAATGTATTTTGCTTGACCTGAAATTTAGCATAGAATCGAAGAAAAATCTCTTTTCTGTGGTAGCCTAAATTGGCGTTGTAATTGGTTTATATGCAGTTGGTATAAAGCAAACCTATTAACCTGGGATCGTCGCTTAAAATGCTACTATGATAAAAAAATCATTTTCTTTTTTTCTTTCGATTTTGAAAGCGTGTTCGCTTAACACCTGACTGGCAAAATTTTGAGCTTTGATTTTTATCCAAAAGCTGTTTATTGTGAGGGTAAGAAAACTGACCGATTGGACCTCAGAGGGTTGGATCTAGGGAAACGTGACGTCATTTACTCACTAGCTATAAATTTCAGTGTGTAAACGCAGCTTATATATGCAAAACACAAGTTTTAAAGTCTAAAAGCGCAAAACTCCCATGCTGCATATTAATTTAGCCGCGTACACACGCATTACATTCTTAAACCAGCGAGTCTTTGACGTCATTTTCTCTTCGACCCAGCTTTCTCAAGATTTTCAAGTTAGTAATGGCGGACCAATAAACAAGAAAATTGCACTTTAAATAAACAGGTGTCTTTTTAAAACTTGGGTCACTTAGTGTTTAGTTAACATAGTTTTGAAAGCCAAAGAAGAATTTTTTTTTTGGTCGTAGTAGCACTTTAATATAGCTGACACTATTTTGCAGTTGCATGAGATTGTTTTCTGGTTATTGGCCACCGATTTGGATTCGACAAATAAACTCAATGCATGTATTTGGTAGGTATTTGATGGTCCTCTACATGACATGGTCACTGAGAAGCTGACGGCATTGGTAAATTCAGTCAATCCCGAACCTGGCAAGTTTATAAGCTGTGTGCACAAACTACAGCTCAATTATCCTCCCATTGCTGACAGGTGCAGTTCTTGTTGTCCTAACTTGGATTTATTCTTTCAAACTGTATTTGCTGGTTATGTGATGGTTTTCTATGGAATGCAGATGAATATTGCACGATAAATTTATGTTATTTGTTTTCAAAATAACAAAATTTTGAGTGAAATATTCACCCGTATTCCATAGAAGACCATTTAATAATCTATAAGTATTCATAGAAAATGCTTAGCCTTGATTGGCTAATGTGTAATATTTATGGGATAATATCCTGTGTCAGTCATTCTTAACAGTAAGGTATGGAAACGTTATTCAGATTGAAGCAATTTCCGATATGGAGTGGCCAGCAAGGGATAGAACTAACCCTGGTTGAACTGGGAAGGTGGCAGGGTGATTGGGTTCCTGTTGTTGCCAGAGACAGCACTTCTCGCTCTCTTGTTCAAGCAGAAAAATGCATTACAGTACGTCAGATCTCGTCAGATTTCGCAGTCAGTCCGATGCTATTGCCACATTAGAGGTCCCATTAATTAGCATTCCTTCAGCAAAATAATTGTACATATTCAATCTTACTATTAAGAGGAAACCCGGCTGTAGCATGAGAATCCCTAGATCAAAGTTATGCGAACAAATGTCCACAGATCACGAGAAATTCACGTGGTTCTGTTGAGAACGGGGAAAGAATAATTTTCGAATAAGCGACAACTTCCGAGAGGTTGACGGCCACCTTGTTTGTCACTGTGTGATTGTTTAAGTTATGATTCTGTGATTCTTCTTGGTGAATGATAGAACCAGCAGTGTTCAAAAGACAGGCAAGGTGCAGCAAAAACATTTGAACTGAAACATAAAGTACATAAAAGTGATGAACATTAATCATGCCTATTTTTTTCAGATTTGTTAACCAGATCTTGTTTAAGCTGCCCTCCGTATATGGTGATTTCAAGACATACTGCCTCGAAATTCTTTGCTCCAGAGCCGAATACATTCCAAACCTGTTCACAGAGCTGAAGACTAAAGGTTTAAAGGACGTATTGACTTACAGGTAAAAGTGGTTTTTCATTCATTCTTGACGCGCTGTTCAATTCCATATCATAGATAGTTAACTTATTTTTGAGAAACGTTCGATTCTTTGCAAAACGCAGAATGTGTTATTTGTGTTTTCTCGCTTTTTGTCGAATTAGCGTAGTCTTACTCGAGTCATTAGCCCTTTAACCACACAATGGTATATAAGAAATGATTTCATATGATCATGAACAAAATCACTTTCAGAGATGAAGGGAGCCAGGTTGCAGCACTGAGGATATTACAACGACTGTTGAAGAAGCTAACTGTACCAGAGCTGCAGTTTATGTTTCCATCAGTAACTGCTTTCATCTCTCATCCGAGCATACTTTGCAGGGAGTTGATGTATGATATTCTCATCTGGATTTATGACGTGTTCAGGTTGGTTTTATGTGAGTTTTTGTACATTACAGATCTAAAACAAAACGCGCAACAAAAGACAAGCTTACTACCCTAACTCTAACCCTGACATACAGAATTTCATCACTTGTGTTCAAGGACGAGAGCAAGAGGTATCGGAAGTAAGAGTATACATATAAACACTTTATACCTTAGGATAAACTTGAACATTTACGTATACGTTGCCATAGGGTTTGCAAAATTAAATTTTTGTGTGCTGTAATAGCCGTTGACACGATTATTCGAGTATGCTGGAAGAAGGACTTGAGTTGTAAGTGCATAAATATGACCTAACTGACATCTTTGTTAAATTATACCCTCATTTCATTGCTAGTGATTTTGTTAGAACAAGTCCAATATCAAACTTGTGGGAAAAAAGGAACTGCTATAATAATGCAACCACACAAAAATACTCTTTCCCTTGGAAATGCTTTTTACATTTTTTTTGCTGTTTTTTTCAATTGGGGCAATTCAATTTGCAGTGATTAATAAAAAGGAAGAAGCATGTTGGAGGTTGGAAATCTATTGGAATGGCCTTGCCATTTTATCAGTAGTAGGGATTAGAAGAATTCTTCTGCAACAATTTTTTTCCGTTCACTTTAACCACTTGTAACTGTGTGATGCAATTCTAAATTGTGTAGATCTGATGAAATGTTTCGAGCAGAGAAAGGAGCCGCTGAAATTCTTACGGAGGCAAAAAATCATCTTCTTGAAGGACTTGCAGATGACAACAGAGATCTCAGGTAACCATCATTTTTCTTTCATTTCAACAAAGGACTTGTTAACTTTTTGTTTTTCACTTGCATTTAATTTTAGCATTTTTATTTTGCAAAAGTGAACTATCCCTTTTGTCATTGATTGGTATATTTAAGGTTAAAGTTGAGAAATTTCTGGAGTGATGAGAGTCGTCTTCCAGGGACTACGCTGGAGCGTTTGGTTGAAGTGTTAAGAGCCATGTATTCTCCCAGCACCGAGAATCAGGTTTGGAACGTGAACAGCCTTTAATATGAAACTTTTCTTTAAAATGTTTTGGTTTCATTTCGTTTCCAAAAGGGGTCATTCTGGGAAATGTGAGAACAACGGCACAATTTGTCAATCTTAAAATGTGTTTTATCAATGAGTACCTAACTTGCCACCTTTGTGTCCCAGGAAGTGTTTTTGAAAGCGCTCCGTAGTCGACATTCCAATGAAATCTGGCAGGTGCATTTGTTTTCATCTTTTAAGTGGATTGAGTTTAGATTCGTCCGAAAGGTGGCTTTTGCGTCCTTAAATAATTATTGAGTGAATTTTATACATGCCAACTTCTTTTAATTGGGCTTAAGAAACTTGATGAAGAGCATTTCAAATACTAGACAATCAAATTTGCCCTGGCACTTTCTTAAAACTGTGAATTGGTTTTCTTTCAATTTAAATACCCAGACGGACTCCATACGTGCGGAACTTTTTGTTTAATAGTTTTTAATTATTATTTACTTTTTTCTCACGTTACAGCTTTTAATCAGCTCACTAACATATTTTGACTTGATAATGACGTTTAGCTAACGTCGAAACGTCGTCGCTTTCTTTTTAGCAATTTGTTTAAATCTTAAAATGATTTTAAGAAATGTTTTATCGCAATGTTTTATAGTCAAATACTTTTCAAAATCACTTCTTGTTCGAATAATGATAATTTTAATAATAATAATAATAAAAATAAAAATAAGAAGAAGAAGAAGAAGAAGAAGAAGAAGAATAATAATAATGGAAACTTCATTTGTCTTCGAATACAGTTGTAAATCTCTCTACGTATAGGCAATTAACAACTGGCTACTTGAAATTGAGTGATATACTTGTATACTGTATTTACAAATGAATTAAAAAAAAAAAATATATATATATATATATATTATATATATATATATATATATTACAGTTTTATTAAGTCTGGGCTATCCCAAGTCTTATTTCTACGACAGAATATAAAATATGTTGCTCTAATGGCGAGACTTAGCATTTTTTTGATTATATAGTGTTGTTGCGTTTTGTCAATGCCAATGTCATTCATCATTTCTAAGAACGTAGAGCATTCGTTGGAGAGAACACCAAGGGAGCTCATGGAAAGGTTTACAAATTTGACACATCTGTAGTTACTTCTCATGTCTTTGACCACGTTCATGTATTTTTCTTTTTTGCGTACTGCATTGTTTTTAAGGTTAGATTCAAAACCAACCGTTAGTTCTAGAATATATAGGCACTTGGACTGTATTGGGAAAGAAGATCTGGACGATAATTTTCACCAGCTATAATTGAAGGACTCGGAAAGCCATTGACATCAGCATAGAGTGAAGAGCGATCATTAATTACAGGTTGAAGTGAGTTGGCAATGAAGTTGAGAATTGAGTCGTGTCTCCAGGTGAAGCGATCAAGGTTATGTTGACAACCAGCGACAATATGGAGGAGTGACTCAGGGTTAAGGCAAAAGGAGCAATCACGACTTTGTGATAATCCCCATCTTGTCATATTCGTACGTGTAGGAAGGGAGTTGTTGATGTAGCGAATGGTAAAATTGTAGATGTTCTTGGGTAGATGAGACTGGGCAGACGACCAAATAGAGTTAACAGATGACAATGAGTGCTTGATAACATTTGTAGAAAAGAAACCTTGAGATGTTAAGTGGTGTTGCAGTTTGTCTTATTGATTCGAACGGAAGTCTTTAAGAACTTCCTTGGCGGATTTGAACACATCGTATTGAACATTGGTGTGACTGCCTGACGACTTCCAGAAATCTTTTAGGGAATCAGTCCGTGACTCTTTTAAGGAATTGCGGAGAACTGTTTTGCACTGAGTGAATTTAACTGAAGGAGGACAAATATTAAGGCCAAATTTATTGCGTTCTAGAAAAACATTACTCAGTGTACCAGATATCGGGATTTCAAGCCATTTTCGAATATGGATGTTCACTAGAGAATCAAGATTTGCTATTATCCAGGTTTTTGATATGTCAGCTGCAGTAAAATGCCAGGACAGTTTAGATAGGACATAGCGGCTGTACAGCAGAAGTTTGTTTTTGGGATGCAGTGGTTTCTCATCAATGTCACACATCAAGTCTTGTACAAGAGAGGACAATTCTGACATGTGTTGGTTGTTAGACATGTTGAAGTCAAAGTAGCGTCCTAAGTAACGAAATGATTCACCCATTTCCACACACGGGACAAGAACTCCATTTATCAACAGTTTAGGTAAATATTGGACAGATTTGCTGCACAGTTTCCGTATTCCAAAAGTAAAACATTTGTCAACCCTTATTATCATATTAGACCATTGACACCAGATTATAAAGCGGTTGATTAGGTGCTGATTTTCTGATTCCTGACCACTTATAACAGCGGCGTCGTCTGCGAACTGGAACCAGTGGATCGGATTTAAGAACCTTAGGGAAAAGCCAAATTGACGATATTTTTCAGATTTAATGTGCTGGAGAAACGTGTTAAAACACAAGTTAAAAAGAAGAGGACTGAGACAATCACCTTGAAGTACGCCACGACCAATAGATATAAACGGAGTACGAAATTCATTGGTAATTATAGAGGTTTTGAAATCAGTGTACAGACTTTTAACCAGAAGTTTGACATGATCAGGGATGTGGTGGTAATCAAGAGCAGTTTGAATCAAATTGTGATGAACTTCACCAAAGGCGTTTTTGAGGTCTAGGAGAGTAATGACAAGAGAACGCTGCTTGGTATGAGCTTTGTTAATGATGTCAGCCATTTGAGCAGTATGCTCAAAAGTTCCTGAGAGACCAGGTGTAAAACCTTTTTGATTTTCATGTTCAATATTATTATTGGCGGCAAGGAAGTTGAAAATGGCATTACGAAGGCACGAGGTAAAAACCTTTAAGGGCACAGATTGCAGAGTAATTGGACGAAAGTTGGCAGGGTCATTAACGTTTCCTTTCTTGTGGATGAGGATTGTGCATGCTTTCTTCCATTCGCTTGGGACGGATCCGGTTGACCAAGCAGTACGGATAATTTCAGATAAGTAGGTGCGAAGAAACGGACATCTTTTAAAACAAATGATTGATAATTGATCTAAGGGACAAGGAGAACCGGAAGCCTTCATTTTTCTAATCACATTTGATATCTGTTGGTATGTAGGAGGTTCAAGGTTA
>NC_090890.1:34229517-34252017 GCF_036669925.1 Montipora capricornis | reverse complement strand
AGTTTACACTATAGTCAACGGGCTATGCTCACGCGCCCCGTCATACTATTATAATTGTATATAGCATACAAAAGTTGTAACTGCTGCCTAATAATATCTGGTCAGAGGACGTCAACCACAGAGATAACGCAACTTGGCTTAAGGATGTGGAGGAAGAACTTAGGAAGACAGAGGCGCAACAGGACATTCACGTTACACTCGAGGTTATACGATCTGGAGTGAGAACAATTGCTAATTGGAAGGCAGCCTTACAGCCTTCCATGTCCAAGGCTTTTAACTGAACTGAACTACACCCTAAGCTCCAAGAATTCCTTCACAAAGGAGTACAATCTGTAAGTGTACCTGAATGGATGACTAGAGGAAGAACTGTTTTGATACAGAAAGACCCAGCCAAGGCCACTCAAATCTCTTATTACCGCCCCATTGCACGCCTGCCAATGATGTGGAAGCTTTTGACAGAAATAATGGGATAGAAATGTTATATACATCTGGAAAGACATGCATTGCTAGCTGACGAACAAAAAGGATGCAGAAGACCATCACTAGGGACGAAAGATCAACTACTTGTAGACAAGGCAATCCTGAAGAACTGCCAGAGAAGACTGACTAACTTGTCAATGGCGTGGATTGACTACAGGAAACCACGCGATATGGTTCCTAATTCCTGGGTCCTAAAGTGTTTGAACACGGTTGGAGCAGCAGGAAACGTCATAACGTTAATCAGTAACAGCATGACTAACTGGAGAACTGTATTGACATCAGGTGGAAGAGAGCTTGGCCAAATTGACATCAAGAGAGGGGTCTTCCAAGGAAACTCATTATCTCCATTACTCTTTATTGTTATCATGTTGCCGCTATCCCTGGTATTGAGAAAGATGAGAGCAGGATACAGACTCCAGAAGAGCATGAAACCAATCAACCACCTCCTGTTCAAGGATGATTTAAAGTTATATGGTGCAAATAAAGACCAACGTGACTCCCTTGTCCAAAAGGTAAGAATTGTTTCTGAGGGCATCCAAATGTCATATGGACTAGACAGGTGTTCAATCCTAGGGATAAAAAGAGGAAAACAAGTTGAAAGTACTGGAATAGAATTACCAAGTGACGAAAAGAACTGGGAAGTAGAGGTAGAAGGATACAAGTATCTCGGAATTTTGCAGTTAGACCAGACGTTAGACACCAACATGAAGGATAAGATCACAGCAGAGTATTTCAGGAGGGACAAAGTATTGTGTAAACCTAAGCGTTAATGGAGGGAATCTGATAAATGGGCTGTAGGCATAGTACTGGGGAGGTACTTGGTAACATGGACAGGAGGACCAGAAAGATCATGACAATGAACGGATGCATGCACACAAGGAGTTTGTTGCAAGATTATATCTGCCAAGCAAGGAAGGTGGAAGACGTTTGATAGCAATAGGGAATGTGTGGGCAAGTGAAGGAAGGCGTTACATGCTTATCTTCAAGAGGGTTACGAATGGATGCTGGTAGCTGCTAGGACTGAGAAAGTACTTCATGGGGAGAAACGTCTTGAGGACTACAGGAAGAGGACTTAATTGCGAACTTTATATTTCCAGACAATCAAAAAGGATGCCGGAAAGACTGCAGAGGTACACCTGATCAACTCGCCATTGACAAGATGGTCCTAAGAAACTACAAAAGGGGATATACAAACCTGGAAGTAGCATGGGTGGATTACCGTAAAGCGTAGGACATGACCTCACATTCTTGGATTACGGAAACGTTGGAAAAATCTGGTATCTCTCAGGACATTCCAGCCATAATGGAAAACAGCATGCCAAATTGGAAGACTACTCTCACTACTGGCGAGAAAGATCTAGGAAGTGTGAACATTAGACGAGGAAATCTTCCAAGGTGATAGTTTATCACCACTATTATTCGTGATTGCTTTGATACCCCTGAAAGCAATTTTGAGAAAGGTAAAGCCCAGATATGACTTGGAAAAGCGAAGAGGAACTATTAACCATCTACTATTTATGGATGATTTAGTGTTTTACGGTAAAGATCAGAAAGAGATTGACTCTCTTGTAACCATGGTTAGAATCTTCAGTAAAGATATGGGAATGGAATTTGGTTTAAAGAAATGTGGAGTTGTTGTCATGAAGAGATGGCACAGTCTGTTAGTGCGCGGCCTTGGTGCAAGAGGTCTTGAGTTCGATTCCCGGATCTCGCATCCTTGTTTCGACTTCTTTACTTTCCGTGTAGCAAAGTAGCTTTAAATACCCGTAAAACGGAGCACTGATGGAGAGGGGGGAGTAAAATGAGCGCACCGTCGACCTCAGGTTTGTCAGTTGAATTACTGTTACGAGTTATCGACGTTAGATATGGTTGCTTTACTTAACTTTACTTTATGAAAGCTGTTTTTTTTTTTAATTGGCGATAATTTCTTTAATTACATTGATAGGTAGATAAGGTTACCTGACCACACACACACACCTATACAGTAAAGGAAACTGCTTCTAAAGTGTTACAGTTTCTTTTCTTTTCTTTTTTTTACGGAAAAAACTACTTTACTCTTGCCACTCCTTGCCGCTCCAAAGAGGAAAGCTCCCCACTTTGCCTCAAATTTCACCCAAATCCCATGTTTTTGAGCGTAGCGGTTCTCTGCTTCTAAACAGATCATTAATTTTTGTATGCAAAGAGACCGTGGCAATACAAAGCACATCGATTTGGACCAAAATATATGTTATCTACATATAAGAAAAAAGAGATGAAACAGTAAATTAGATGGGTTATCAACAAAGCCTAAATAGGATGAAAAGGAGAAAACCACATTAGAGAAGCTGGGAGAACAGATTGCTGAAGGTGCTCCCTGGTTAAATAAAAATTTCATACCCTAACCTCAATTTATTATTATTGTTATTATTGTTGTTATTATTATTATTGTTATTATTATTATTATTATTATTGTTATTATTATTATTATTATTTTTTTATTATTATTATTAATGCTTGTTGTTAATCAAATGACAGATATCTTTCCAGAAGGCTTGTACAAGAGGGCACTCCCAGAAGAGATGAAGTAGAGTTTCTGGACAGTAATTACAGAAAGTACATAAATTATCAGACGCATATCAGACGCAATACCAATTTTTTTAGAGAAGCTTCTCCGGAGCTATTCGTGTATGCAAAAAGTTAAACTAAAATACTTGCAACTTGGATTCACAAGTGCAAAGAAATGGCAAATTAGATGCTGTCTTACAGAAATCCGTGGATGTTAATAAGTCTTCTATTGGTACGCCTGTGTTCCTTTCCGCATGAGGTTATGAAAGTTGTTGAAGAGGAAGGGTACAAATATCTCGGGGTTCTTGAGTTGGACAACATCGTGTACCAAAAAATGAAAGATAGATTCAAGAAAAAATACTTCCGAAGAGTACGCAAGATCTTACAATCCAAACTCAACGGAGAGAACACTGTAAAAGCCTTAAAAATCTGGGCAGTATTAATACTGAGGTATGGTGCGGGAATCTTCAACTGGACAACAAATGATCTGAAGGAAATAGATAGCAAAACTAAAAAATTGATGAGCATCTACCGCATCACCCGCCATCTACCGAGGAAGCAAGGTGGACGTGGGTTGATATCTGTTAAAGATTGTATAAGAAGCGGCGAGACAGGATTGTATTGTTATCTGAAAGAGACTCGGGAAGTGTTGCTGAAAAATTAAAAGGAATAAACCCCAGAAGAATGTAGGAAGCGCAAGATGGATGAAAGACAAATTAAATGGAGTGCAAAGAAACTTGATGGCCAATTCTTGAGAGCGACGGATGACATCCGAGCAGCAGAAAGTTGGAAGTGGTTGGTTAGGGGTGAAGTTGTTGAGTTGTTGGTGAGGGGTGACGTAAAGAAGGAGACAGAAGGGATGATAGTTGCGCTCAAGATCAGGCATTGCGAAGGAACTGGATGAAAATGTACATCTCTAAGCAAGGCACTACTTATTGTGCAGAGGAAATCACGCACACAATTCTTTAATACGTATTTCCCCGTTAATCTGTTGCGTAGGCGTCCATGGTTTAGTATTTATTATTTTATTTTTATTTTATTAGCTTCGCCAAATAAACAAACAAAACGATTACGTATACAAAAGAACATTGGCAGGGACACCGCAACAGCTGTGGCCAATTACAGCGGGCCCGGATACTTATAAGAACTGAATAGAAACAAGGAATGTTAAGAAATACAGCAATACAGAAAAAAATACAACTACATACAACAAGTTATTGGACGGAACAAGGGACGAGCACTATTGCATTTTAAACAGATAGACTTGAACGAACGTGGGTCATCACAGTTATAGGAAACACCTAACGCGGACTTATAATAAAAAATAACCGATTTAAAGGAAGCTGAGGTCGATGAGCTCAAATCTAGTTCGTCCGCTAAACAATTCCAAATTCTACTAGTTCTAATAAGAAAGGATTTCTGGTAAGTAGATGTTTTACATTTCTTAATTATGTATTTATTAACGTTGCTAGTTGAGGATCTTGAGGATCTAGTACGTCTACCGTATTTGCGAACTTCAGGTAGAACAGAGACATTCACGTTAACAAGACCGTGTGTCAATTTGAAAAAATAGGTGAGATCTAAAAGTTCATGCCAGTAACAAATAAGTATTAGGTTTAGAGTTTGTGAACGAGACGTATAACTTTTATTAGAAGAATAAGGCAATTTTAAGATAAGCTTAGTGGCGTGTCTTTGGATACGCTCAAGCTTAACAATGAGCTCGATGGATATCCCAAATGTGGCCTAACTAGGGCTAGGTATAGCGGACGTCGTACTTCGGTTCTAAATATGAACCTCGTGTTCCTCTTTAAGTAGCCAAGTAGTTTATTAGCACGTGAAGATTGTTCGTTTACTTGTTTGGACCATGTCAGATCCCTACTAATTCATACGCCCAGGTCTTTTTCTGCAGCATATAATTCAAGTGCGGGGTTATTGAGTTTGTAAGAAGATAAGATCGGTTTTTGTTTTCTTGTTATGTGCTGAGCCTTACATTTAGCTTCGTTAAAAAGGAGAGCGGATGAATAAGACCAAGTTGCAAGCTTCCCAAGGTCTTTCTGGAGAGAGAAGGCATCATCCAAAGTCTTTATCTCTCTAAATATTTTTGTGTCGTCAGCGAACATCAAAACTCGACTGCTCGAACTGACGACTTCGGGAAGGTCATTGACGTATAAAAGGAAGAGGGCTGGTCCAAGTATGGAACCCTGAGGTACTCCAGAGGTAACAGGAAGATTGTCTGAAGTGGCGCCGAGTACCGTAACGCGTTGGTATCGGCCTGACAGGTAGGAGCAGAACCATTTAAGCAGGTTGCCACCGAAACCGACCTGAATCAGCTTATGGACGAGGCGCCTATAACTGACTTTGTCGAAAGCTTTTGACATGTCAAGGTAGATGGTGTCAACCTGGCTGCCACTATCTAAAAGTGAACCAATGTGGTCAAGAGCCTCAAGCAGGTTGGTAACGCACGATCTTCCAGTACAAAAACCATGTTGTTTAAGAGAAATGACGTGGTACAGGTGGTCCTTGATGCAATTCAACACACAACGCTCAAAGACAGTGGTCATCGCGATTGCCTCTGAATGCGGACATATCAAGTTCGAATCCTACTTGGGCTGCCTTCTGCGAGGCAAAAAAATCTTACGCATGCGCAGCCAGATCGCGAACAAAGTCATTAGCCTGCTACCCAACGTGGAAGCAGTAGTTCAAATTAATACTGAGAGGAAGCAGAGATAATAATAATAATATAATAATAATAATAATAATAATAATAATAATAATAATAATAATAATAATAATAATAACAATAATAATAATAACAACAATAATAACAATAATAATAAATTGAGGTTAGGGTATGAAAGCAGAAGTTGTACCAATTGGCATTGGAGCTCTAGGTTAAGCCGTTGGCTTGAGATTTTGAAGAAAGACATTCGAGTCAGCTTGCGTCAAATGGGGGGGCTTAACTGGGATGGCACACATCTTGAGACGGATCCTGAACATCTTTGGTTGCTGGCAGTAACCCGATCAAAGGACATGATGAGCGAAGGTTGATGACCAAGATTGATTCAGTAGTAATACTAAATAGTAAACTAGAGATTCGTTCAGTTGATTCCTTTCCTTTGATGAAATTGGACAGTTCGATTCACTGAAAGCGGATGATCAGCTGAAATATCCATTTTTTTCTCTTTTCTCTGATAGTACCTTGGCTACACCACAAACCTGATTCTGCACCTAACTTCCTTGAGCCCTGATTATGGCAGAATGATGTTTGATCAACCATTATCTGAATGCAAGTTTCAGGTTTGTAACAAATACAAAACATTAAATGACTGAATAGATGAATTTTACTGGCTTTTTCACAGAGCATTTTTGAAGGCAATGAACCTACAATACTTTTAGGGGAATTTATCAGACTGCTGTTCGTGCAGTTTGCAATCTTGAGAAAGGTTATGGATATCCTCCTTCCAGATAGATTATTTCATCAACTAGTCATAAAACGATTTCCATTGTAGACCTTTGTTTTTTGATAGGAATACCAAATAAATTACTCCTGGCAACAAAGGCATTTGTTAATGACGCCCTTGTTTGCCGCAACTCAAAGCTCATTTGGACCCGGAATCACACAAACACAGAGCTCAATGTCAGTGGATGGTGTCGCCGACTTGCGGGC
This sequence comes from Montipora capricornis, assembly GCF_036669925.1. Classification (NCBI taxonomy): domain Eukaryota; kingdom Metazoa; phylum Cnidaria; class Anthozoa; order Scleractinia; family Acroporidae; genus Montipora; species Montipora capricornis. The sequence goes on along the minus strand of NC_090890.1, from coordinate 34,245,326 downwards.
CACACAGAACCTCTTGTTCACCCCTACTCAAGATCAAGGACGGTCGGAAACATTTGACTGGCTCAATCCCAGCCAGGTTTGTTCCTTTATGTGTTATTCGTGTCACTTCCATTCATTCGAAATTATTTCACTTACCTGTAAACTATCTTTTGTTAGCTTTTGGAATTATTGGTAACAGTAAAACTCGTTACTTCTCATTACTCTTTTATGCTGTCAATAGAGAGCTGAGGTCATCAGCTTTTTGGACATCAGAACAATGCATATGAAACTAAAGCAAGGATGACGATGACGGTGGCAACAGGAGCATTAAAAATAAAATAGAACTTTGCGTTATTCCAATCACTTTGTAGTTATTCAAATTCTTTCGTTGGTATGACCGACATGTGGGTTCCAAGGAAAATTAAAAATTCATGATCATCACATTTCAAGTCGTTGTCAGGGCGAAGGAAATGACCCAAAAAGTAAAACGCAAAGTTGGGGCGTGTAGCTTTTAGGTTTGTGGCGTTCTCGTTAGCTCAATAACAGCGCTCTAATGTACCCACAGTCCAACTTATTATCAACCCGCTTAGGCTACTGACTTACTGAAATAACTAATGAGCTTAAAATACCAGGAAACCCTTCAATGATCACGTCATTGCATAACCAGTGGTTCCTTATTCATTTTGTCTTCTTCAGGAAACAACCCCTTTCCAACCTTATGTCACCACTCCCTCCCAGTCACAATCCTCATTACTGTTTAGTACCTCACAAAGTAAACTCAAACAGAAGGCTTTCCTACCTGTTCCACGCAACTTTGGCAGCCAAAGAATGGTTCCCCCTCAAGAGTCAAGCCAGCAGTTTCAAGGTTAGATGTTCTCTACTTTTATATGATGATGATGATTTATTCCATGAAATGCTTGAAGGGCTTAAGAACACTTTGTGGCGGAAATGGCAGTCTTTACAACCTGATTGAGATTACTGGGTAGGATTCACCCTACCCTGCAGAAAGCCCCAACCCATTACAAACCCCAAGACCTTGACCTTCGTTCCATTATCTTTATGAACAGTATGTGGGTTCTTTATCATCCCAGAAATTTGCTGTGAAACGGGGTTTGGGGTTTATCATCTTGATCAGAGAGAACAAAAGAGTCTAACCATTCGCACCCTATTTGATGGCCCAGAGTGTTAGTCATGCTGATTGAAGTTGATAACATACTACTCGCAGGGTTGGTGGTGAGATACATTTGTTATTAACTATGACAAACCAATTGCTCAATATTCCCCGTCCTCTTTACACCGGCTTCGCTACTCGGTTTGGGCTATATTTACTATTGAGCTGTTTTATACAGTTGTTAAGCGTTTTCAAGTGACATCATAAGACTGCTTGTTTGCTCATGCGAACTGATTTTGATTGCGTGTGCTTGCTTGGCAGGTTGAAATTGAATCAATTCAAATGTCTCTTTATCGTGCCCCAACCAGTTAAGAAGAAATTTAAATGTCTACAAGAGTAAAGGAGCATAATACTGTACTGATTCCGGATTTTTATCAAACTGTCTTAACCCTTTAAAAGCGGAGATCGTAACAAGGACATTCACCGGAAGGTTTATCATGATCCGAGCATGGAACTACTGGCTTTATCGACAGCATCAGTGAATTGTTGTTGTTGTTTTTTTTTTTTTTTTTTTTTTTTGGGGGGGGGGGGGCGGTGCAGTGTTTCCTTAGGTACTCGGGCGCTCATTGGCACACATTTAAGGGCTTTGTTTGGCTAATATTTCCACCATGAAATGCCGTTGAGGTTATTGCGATTGCTTCTTTCGACTCATCTGGTCCTGTCATATTCGTTATTAGTAACCAACCGGTGTACCAAAATTGACAGTTAATTGGCCTGTTTTCCTTTGAAGGGACTAGAGAAAAAAAGGAACTTTTAAGACTGAAACGACGTTTTCTGAAAGAGTCCAATACAAGTGATTTCTTTGCAAAACGAGAAGCAATGAGAAATACACTTAAAATGGTAAGTTAATACCAACGGCCTGCTTAACGCGTTGACTTCTTTAATTTCATTTGAAACCTTGTCGTTAACCCTAATCTTTAACAATGGTGTGTTCTTATCCTATTTAAGCAAGCAAAGGAGAGAAGAAAGACCGCTCGTGAGAGCCGTGTAGTAATGTATAGAAAATACAGAACTGGGGACTTGCCAGATGTCCAAATCAAGTTTTCTGAGCTTATTGCTCCATTGCAAGCAGTAGCACAGGTAAAAAGCTACCGTCAGTTGTTAGAATCACTTTGTAACCTGTACGTAGTTTTAAAACTACGAATACAAACGGGTGTGGATAGATGAGGATAGATTGAACTAATATTCAAAAGGGGCGACAGTTTTTTTGTTTGTTTTGGGTTTGAGACAAGGTTTCTCCCCAAGTGGCACTTAAATTATATGCCTGTTTTTGCTTATAGAAAAATTTACAAAGCATCCTTTTGAATAAAGTATTGCATATACTTTCCTTACTTCTTGCAGCGTGACAGTACGTTTGCAAAGCAGTTGTTCAGTGTTCTTTTTCGCGGGGTCTTTTCTCAAATTGAGGAAAAGCTATCAGAGCGAGAAGCAAGAAATGTCACTTCAGATGTCAAGACAGCTGTCAATAACATGATCTCTTCCACTACACAGTTTTTTCCTCCTTTTATCTCCAGTCTTCAGGTTTGTTTCGTTATCTCACTCTGTGTAGTAATTTTTCTCCATGCTTGAGCCAAACTTTGTACCCTTCTTTTTTACTTGGAAACTTAGCGTACACTGATGACGATATGACATGCAGTTGGGGGTTATTTTTTGTGGGGCGAGCGAACGGAAAGAGCTTTCTCCTGCCCTTACAGAGCTGAACCCTCCAGGGAGTCGATTGATTGAACCGGGCCAACCCTTAAATGGCACATTATAAATTTAACCAAAGCTGGAAAGGATATCCTTGTGCAGTAGTATGTGGCTGAAATCCATCCTGGCAAACTGTGGCAGCCGCGCTATCCGGTCTTTTCCGGCTTATGTATGCTGGCCTTTGATTAATGCCTAAATGGAGAGATGAAAAAGGATATCACGCCATTATTGAACAATGACTCGCCAACGATGAAGGTTTGGTCATGGTGTCGGTGCCGAAAAATATATGCTAACAACTTGATTGCCTTGTAATACAATTTTGCAATTGGATTGGATTTTCAAAATCTTCTTGGTCTTATGTAGCTTTTATGATCATAAGGACATGTAAATTATTTCCGTAGGACATATGCTACCACGAGCAGAAACTTTCTATAGACCCAACCACTGTTAGCACCGCCTGCCTGACAAGCTTACAGCAGCCCATTGGTAAATGCAATTTCATTATTTTCGCGCAAAAAGGGTTGTTTTGTTTTGATTTATGTTTACCTCAAAGTCATTCCATTGACTAAAGCTTGTGCACAAAATTGAAATACCTTTGTACAAGACATTCATGGTCGAGCATAGTCAGGTACCATGTCGCTTTATCATTGTAGGGATCATGTTGCTCGAGAAGCAACTGTTACAGAGTGAAGATGATGGCCAGAGCAGACACAAGAGGGCAAGAAGTACGGTTTCCCCACCCTCTGAAGTAACCACGACATGGATAGAATTGTCCAAGTAAGTCTCTCAACACATGGGGGGAACGATCTGTAGTAGAATTCACTAATATAACTTCCGTGTTGTCATGAGGTGAATCCCATCAAAGGCAGCAGTTTCAGACGTTTCGATACGATTTCAATAGGTTAACTATCAGTTACTGTAGTTTGTGTTGCTGTTAAATTATGGTGCAATCAGGCCGCAGCATTGTCTACCAGAAGGAATATTGTATTTGGCTCACCTCAAGGATCTATCTTACAACCACCTTCCTCGGTGATCTCACAAACTGTTATCATTCCTTGTTTTGCAGATGGTACTATATTATACACATACAATATTTATACCTGCGACAGTCTAGTTGAACCGGAATAAGTTACAAATGAAGAGCTTATTTGGGGACTTAATTACTGAAATACGACCAAGCTATTAAGTAATTCCAAGGAAACTGGTTATATGCCAATTACTTCCTCCAGGAAGAACGTCAAATCAGATTTAACTAGATCCAACCATAAAAAAAAAAACTGATATTAAATTCGTTAGGCATATATGGAGATGAACACACCCAGTTGGATACATAAATGCCTCTCCACAGGGTAAACATATCGAAATATCTTTTGTAATTATGGACACTACCGTAACCCTAAAGCACTCGCACGGTTGTACTATAATATTATATGTTCTTGCCTAAACAACTATTTTTTTACCTGGGGAACGGCTTATGAGTCTAAATGTAAGAACTTTTCACAATTCAAAGATACACAGATATACCGTTGTCACATTTTTTCTCTAACGCGAGGGAAAATATCACACCTTAGTGTCACTCTAAAATTAATTAATTAATAGTGGAGATTGCTAGTAACGAAAAGACTTGTTTCCGTTTTTTTTTTTTTTCCATGAACCTGCCCTCTTTTATGTCCTTGATTCGAGGTGAATGGCTTTAAAGTTCTTTCAAGTCACTGCACAGCTATAATTGCCTTTGCCTTTTTGGGGTGTGGTTACCTCCCGGACTTCAATTTGTAAGCTAACTTATCACGTGTAATTGTTGTAGAAAACGTAAACCTGAAACCTGTTTTTGCGTGGCAGGTTGTATAGGTCACTTGGAGACTATGATGTGCTTAGGGGCATTTTTACTGGTCACATTGGTACTAAACCCATTACCCAGGAAGCGCTGGAAGCTGAGGCACGTGGAGACTTTTCACAAGCTCTCAAACTGTACAATGAGGTAAGCGAGTGGGGCGAAAGACGCAGACATTTGACTGGGGAAGCCCGCCATAGTGAAAGTAAATTAAAGATCGATTATTGGTACCAATCTTTATTCTTAAGATTTATTGTTGCCCTATTTGCGCATTTATTGGAATGCAATAGTTTTGAAGTTGTAATAACATTGATAATAATAAATAATAATTGATATTTAGTCAGGAAGCTCCACTCAGGCGAAAGTAGTTTTCAGGGAGATCCCGCATCCGATGGAATTGGAATATAGAAATGTTGGTTTTTGAGGTGAAGGGAAAATCGGAGAACCCGGAGAAACACCTCTCGAAGCAGAGTAAAGAACCATAACAATCTTAACCCACATATGACCTCAAATCCAGAATTGAACCCGGGCCACATTGGTGGGAGGCGAGTGCAATCACCACTACACCATCCCTGCCCCCCATAATATAATATTCTGTAATGGAAATTGAGACTTCTTTGCCAGGATTTTCGGGCGCTTTAAACAATCTTCTCGAATTTGCGTGAACGACATTGTCTTTTGCGATGAATCTGAGTATCAACAAATAGTTGAAAAATCTTCGAATTCTTATGGAATAGGCCATCGCTACAGAAAGCTGGACGAGCGGTGAACCTCAGCAAGAAGAAGAAGACTTGTGGGACGATGGTAGGTTACAGGTAAGTGTTGGTTAAACAGGCATTGAGTTTTTCTACAGGCATCTGGGGAGTGTCACTCTGATGCATTTGAAGAAAAACCTGAGAGGTCGAGACAGCAGAAAGCAAATCGTGACTTTTAAGAAGATTAGAACATTTTTTAATTTATAACACATGTTTCAGTTACAAAATACTTGGAAAAAACCGTTAGGACTATATAACAACCAGTTAAAACATGCATAATTAATTATGATTAAGTGACAAAAAATAGATAACATATTTGAGTGATCAAGTGAAGGTATGGTCCTCGCAGCTATGAACGCAATTTTTGCGATTGCGTAGAGAAGCCTGAAAAATTGAGGACTTCAACTGGGTTTGAACCCGTGACCTCGCGATACCGGTGCGACGCTGTAACCAACTGAGCTATGAAGACACTGACGTTGGGAGCTGGTCATTTGTGGGTTCTATTGTTCCCGTGAGGAATGAATCAATGATGAAATGATATATGAAATGGACCATATATGAAATGCGGATATGAAATCAAGTGAAGTTAAGTTCATATATCATTTCATCATTGATTCATTCCTCGCGGGAACATTAGAACCCCCAAATGACCAGCTCCCAACGTCATGTGTATTCATAGCTCGGTTGGTTAGAGCATCGCACCGGTATCGCGAGGTCACGGGTTCAAACCCCCTTGAAGTCCTGAATTTTTCAGGCTTCTCTACGCAATCGCAAAAATCGCGTTCATAACTGCGAGGATCATAGCTTCACTAGATTTCATATTCGCAGTTCATATATTGTCCATTTCATATATCATTTCATCATATTTGAGTGAGTTGCAAAGTGTTGGAAAGAGTATAAAGCCTGGGCGATGATGTTCGTAACATCGAAACATGTGTTGTAAATTAAAATATGTCCTAATCTTCTTTAAAACCTGAAATTATTTCATCTTCTTTAAATAGTATGTTTTCTTATTGTTGTTGACCCCTGTCGTATCGGAGGGTCAATACTGGCGAGAGAGAAGCTCACTTGACTTTGGGATTATAGTACAACTACAGCGTGTGATTTTAGCGCGACCTGCCAATTAGAAAATGAATGAGTGTGGATTGTGTGCTGGTTTTTAACAAGTACGCTCTTTTTGCAACCATTTTGACCATACGAAACACGCACGTAGAGGTGATAATTGCCAGGGAGATGAGAACCAGTCCTACAACCTTCAAAATGTATTTTTCATTGCAGTGTTTCGCTAATCTCACGCAGTGGGAGAACTTGGAAAAGTTTTCGGTGTTAAACATAGACGATAGCGAAAGTCCAGATCTTGACAAAGTATGGACTGACACTTTTTTGCAGGTGAGCATCTAGTTAATCTTGTTTTACCTTTGCGTATTAAATGACCTATCAGCTTTAAAAAGATGGTGGTACACTGACCTTTACAGGTGAATGTCCACCTAAGAACACTTTCTGAAGCAGGAATTAATAATATTCATTTAAGCCACATGGATTACACTCTTTTCTATAGGAGCACTACCTTCCTCATATGATAACAAGCAAACTCAAGCTACAGTGCCAGTGGGGAGAAGACCAATCACTGTGCTCATTTGTTACAAGAGCAATGCAAAATAACGACTGGGCAGCATTGCTACAGGTATTATGACGTTATTTCTCCTTTAGGAATGCACCCTAAAGTAATCAGAAAATTGTGATCACGGTGCTGACGGTGAATTGATCTTGCCCTAATTATGCTAAAAGTGTGACGCGTATGAGTTGTTTATACAAAAAGGCACCCTGAAGAGCAGACCTTTTTTGTTGATATTTTCCGCATCATCCAACTGAAGTTAACAAATAAGTATTTCAAGTGTAATTAGTTCACACATTTGCTTGGTATCATTGACAGGGACGGCACAGTGATAGCCTTGCTTTGTTGTATGTACTTCAAGATGACTACGATCGAGCAAAGCACTTTGCTGGAACCTATGAACAGAGCTTCCTGGTGGTGAGTAACGTTGATATTAACCAAAATGGAAGAAACACTCAATAGAATTGTTCAATAACGTTGCAAAACACCTGACCCCAAAAGACCTGATATGAAAGCTTAATTTATTACACATAGTAGCTTATAAGGAAATGTTTGTGTTAACTGTTCAGTGCCAGGAAAGGAAAGGATTTCGTTTGATTATTTGACATGAAAGATAAATTTGGCGCGATCGCAAATGTAATCAATGTCGTGATAAGTTTTTGCCAGTCATGATCTACATAAATATCCACATCCACCTACAGATATGATATTGTCATATGTAGAGAACAGTCCAATCTCGATGGCCATTTGTTGTTTGGAAGACAACTTTCCTTTATGTTTTTTTGGCAATTTATTCAGTGGATAATGGTGCTACATACGCTGTTGGAATTCTAAATTTGTGTATCAATGAGCTGAGCGAGGTAGACAATATACGATGAAAGGCGCCACGGCGTTTTGTCCCTTGCTTCACAGTAAAAATCACTGGACAAAAACGTCGAAGTCCCTCGCTTGAAAAACATTGCGTGGTGGAATCGAAAAGATGTTCGTCTTAAAAAGTGGAGTTTTAAACCTCGTTTATCTTCAAATACACAAGATGTTATTTCTCATAATGTTTTGACAGGACTGGGCCGGCCTGGACTCCATGATGTCTGCAAGCCGCTCTGCTAAGCTTCAGTCACTGCAAAAGATGGCAGAAATGCAGGAATTTCTTGAGTTCATAACTAAGGAAGGTAAATGTATGTAAAAGTAAAATCTCGGTTGGATTTGTTCAAGAATGTAACTTTTGGATGGTTAGGTTTTGGACATATGGTTCTAGACTTCTGGACACTTAAGATGGTACTTAACACAAGGTGCTCTCCTAGGAATAAGTAGAACATCTTGTGTGCATTCAGGTCTTGTGCGATTGTAAAACCGGCAGTTAAGGAACAATTTTGAATATCTGTATCTTTTATTCATTCACGACAACTTTAAGTTACAGAGAAGGGTTTTTTACTCTCAATATGTTGCCATATCGTTAGCGTTCCCTTGGAACAACAAGAGAAATAGATACAAATGTGTCAGCACGTACAACTTAAACTGCACTAATCCAATGAGCAGCGAAAGGAAAAACCATTCTCCATCTTACCTTAAAACTGACAGCCCATATAAGGGAGAGCAACATCGGTTTTAGATTGATTGAGCTTCCATTGGCATTTATAAAATCTTACTTTTGTTTAGCATAATGATATAGCGTTGCCAAAAAAAAGGTTAGTGCCTCGGTACCCCCATATTCGCATCTAACGAAAATTCACAATGCAGGGGGAAAGTGGAGAACACATGACCCATAACAACGCCGCATCGCCATGCACAATAACTCTTGGATAATTGAAATGTTTGTTTTTAAGAGAACTTTTCAAGTGATCGTGCAGCGGAAACATTGTTAGAAAAGTGGTCCTCTCGACTTCCTGATCCAAGGCTTCATTCAGTCATTGTATGGGATGACATTGTAACAAACAGGTACAGGATTAAAATCCGGCAAAAAGGAATTTTAGTAGATATCTGCTTTGTTTTTATTCAAATCACAACTAACGCTTTACGTTTAGCCCTCTTGAATTGTACTCTTCCATCCAGTGGGGGCCCATCCTACTGAAAAGTGGAGCAACACAATCTAAGGGATCTCCACATGAAATGAAAATCCTTTTCTTAAAACATTTTGATAAACAGAAAGTGCTGGCCACCATCTTTATTGAACAGCTTTTAGACGTTGTAGACAATTTTTGCAACTCTCACAGTCTTGCGTGATGCATATTCTTCAAAAGAACTTCAGCTACAATGTTTTATTTTTTTAGAAGGCTTGATCATTTTAAAAAGTTCAACGAATTCTATTAAACATTTTTGAGAAGTCATGGGCGACTTCTAAGTTGTCCGACACTCAGGGAAATAGTGCCAAGTGAAGATGTGATTTAGCCAGGCAAGGCAGTGGACTTCTTTTATAATTGTCACCTTATTTTCTTTTAAACTGTAAATTGTGATATTGACGCGTTTTTCTCAGGATTGTGTACATGAGAAAGATCCTGAAGAAATTTGAGGCATTTGATGCCGACGAGAGGTAAGATCCTCTTTGCATCTTTTTCACATGCACATTTATAAGAATAGGCATACGTTATATTGTTGAGGAAAATAAGGCTTGCTGTATTTGTCCTCATTTTGTTTCAGATCTGGAGTACGCCTGGATGATTTGAAAAATAGCGTCCTTCAACAGGAAGTTGAACTTTACTTGCACATGGCAAACGCTGCTAAAGAACAGGTGACAGATTTTACCGAGTTCTTGTAAGCATAGACCCATATCACTCAATGTCCAAACAAAAGATTTTGCCCGTCGAACCTCTCATTCAATGTGAGGCTGGACGGGCAAAGACAATGCAAAGACAAAGCCTTTATTCCCCAAGGACTCCAAAATGGCCGCCGAGTGATAAAGGTGAATTGACTTGGCTGTAATTATCACTTCAACTTGATATTGGTTGGCCAGATAGCAGAAACTAGTTAAATTATCTTCCACAGAACTTTTAATGTTTTTTGTGTAGGGAAATTATCAAGTTGGAAATAAATGTCTTCGCGAGGCGCTGAAGTTGATACCTCAGGTAGTAGCATGGAACTATTGAATTAAGAGATTAACAAATTTACTGATTAATTGTTACTTTCCTGATAACTGTTCTAACTCTGTTTATTGCATTACAGGACGATGACAGCTTGCAAATCAGTTGGTCGCACGCCTATGCGAAAGTGCACCACAAAAAGACTCAAACTTTAACAGCTGTAGAGACTGTTGAGACTGCTCTGATGGTAACAGGGCAATTAGGTAAGTGATGTGATCATCAGCAAATCAAGAAGTGCGATTCTGAAGAACCTTTGTTGCTGTTTCTTGTAGTAGTGAAGCTTTTGAATGTGGTATTGTCGTAGGCATTAAATTTAAAACGAAAACTGGTCACTGTAAAGGGATTCACGTTAGGCCTGGAACCTCTTTGATGAAGAATTGAAATATTTTAACCACTCCTCGTTAGCTTATTCACTGGCATAGGTAAGCATGTTTACGTTGTGAACGTATTGCAGTGCCTCCTGGTTTCTTACTTTGATCATTCCTTGTTTGTCGTGCCCTAGAAAAATATGGTGGCAGTAAAATATTGGAAACTGATTCGCTCAGAGCTCTACAGCATCACATTCTTAGGAGCCAGGCACTCGATGGTATCACAAAAGTAATATTCGCAGATGGTATGTAAAGAACTTGTTATAGATAGATAGATAGATAGATAGATAGATATACCTTTATTTAAACACGATAATGTTTAAAGCTGTAAGCTTATGGGGTCGTGTGTTTACAAGTAAGATAAGACTCCCTTAAATTACATACTATTATACGCCTAAACTAAAAATCCCTATGGTGTAAGAGAGCTAAAACTAAATGGCAATTACGATTGTATATGTAAGATACATGTCGATTAAAAGTATACATAATCATGGTCACTAAAATCTGTAGTAGAGATTGACGTAGAAACTTGCATTATCTTTCAACTTGGTTGACAAAGTTTTACAACTCGCGTTTACAATTGAATGATCGTTGGCCAAGGTGTTATTCCATAGAGCCGCACCTCTATATCTAATCGAAAAATGGACAAATCTTGAGTTGAAGCGAGGTACACAGACAGAGTCAGGTGTCCTAGACGGATATTTCGATGTTCGTCTACAGATTATATTGTCACATAATGGCAAAGGCAGATTTTCCCAGTGAGCCTTGTGTATCAGTTTTACTAATGCAATCTTATATTTGTAGCAGAGTGGATGCCAATTCGCTATCTTTAAGGCCTCTGTATGCGGGGTGTCTGATCCTAAATTAAAAATTATCTTCGCAGCTGTACTGTGTAGCTTTTCTACTGAATTAAACAGTTCCTTATTACTACAGCATCCCCACAAAGGTAACCCATAGGTGACAGTCGGTAGAATTACAGTAAGATAAAATGCTTCTAAAACATTCTTAGGTAAGAATTTGCACCTCTTTAGCAAGGCTAACTTTATGGCAAAGCGCTTCTTTAGATCCATCAAGTGAGGTGTCCAGCTCAGCTTATTGTCCACCACAGTGCCAAGTAAGCGGGATTTGTTAACTTGATTAACGAAAGAATCGCCGATCCGGACTGGTGCAATAGGCCCGACAAAACTAGATCTAGATACTAAAAACGTCTCACACTTGACCGGGTGTGGTGTTAAGCGGTTATTTAGGCACCATGTATAAAGTTCTTCAAGTGCTTTGTTCAACTGAGCTACTGCTTGATCCACATTCTCTCCGATACTGTAAACAGTTGTATCATCGGCGTACATGAACAGTTCTCCCGATTTTACTGCTGATGGAAGATCGTTAGTAAAGAGCGTGAATAATGTTGGCCCTAAAACGGAGCCTTGTGGAAAACCGCAGTTAACTGGAAGAAATTCCGATTTGGTTCCGTTAACGACTGTAAATTGGCGTCTGTCATATAAATAACTTTTTAACCAAGTTAGAAAGGGATCACAAATTCCAAAGTTCTGCTGTAATTTGGATATAAGAATTTCATGGTTGACGCTGTCGAAAGCTTTTTTGAAATCAATAAAAGCCAATGCAACAACATTGCCTTCATCCACTAACCGTCTCCAAGTTTCGGTAAGGTGTATTAAGAGTAATTCGGTTATCTAAGAGCTGTAGTCTTTTTGTCGATGTTAACTCGGGGATACTTAAAAAAGCCATGTGCTCCTTTGCATGAGTCGAACCTAGGACCTTCCGTTCACTTGTTCGGACGCTCTTCCACTGAACCATGCGAGACTCCTGGGATCTAAGTCATATTAAAAACTGAAGTACGGATATCAGATTTGCAGCATTTTCATTGGCTCGCCGGACACAGGCTATCAGTTGAAATACCTGCTGTACCTAATATGGTCAAGGAACGCGTCAGCAATAAAGCGAGCTGAAAACAGTTTTGCAGCTCTGAAAAAATGGCTGATAAAAGCCGTTTCGACCGGAATTGTCCGAGGCAGAAATCGATACTTCTGTGGAAAAGTTGTTTATTATTCTACTTATTCTATTAAACTGGGTTCTGATGATAATTGTTCTGCTGGGACTGTTTTTTATATGTTAAACGTTTTGGTGACGTTAATGTACGTTGACGCATGCCATTTTACAGCTCTGTTTAGGGTTAGTTTGGCCCGTTTGCGCTTTAAAAAATGCGTTTTGGAAATTCTCTGGTAATAATTAAGTAGGTGCAATAAAAAAAGTAATCAAAATTGCTCGCAGTTCGGTACTCAAATATTACCTTCTAATGCGACCCCAAAGTTTGTTAAACCTTACGCGCTCCAGATATCTTTCTTTTACTTCCTTGTAAAACAAACACGTAGTAAATAGTACAATCAATCATCCAATGACGTTTACCTCGTAATCATGGCCGCCTAGCCTCTCTACGTCTACATTTTTGTCTTGGCGTACAGCGATGCATTCAAGGAATCTTTGTCAATACGGCTTTTTTTTTTTTCAATTTAGCCCTAACCCTTTACGTATTTTTACTTTTTATTCGTTACATTCATTATATTTTTTTCCGTTTCAAAGCAAGTGAATTAATATCAGTTTTTTCCTTGAAGAAGGTTTAGTTCTCTCTGCCTTGGATGACAGTAAAAAGGAAATGCTTGCAAGACTCTGTGGCTCTTTGACTTCGGCTGATTCTCACAGGAAGGTAATCATTTGTGTTCGTCCCTGATAATTGTTTGACAAACACTTGTCAAATTGATTTGTAACTGCTTATTCTTCTGCATTTACGGATGGGTTCCCTCCTAGTACCTTTCCATATTTCAATGTTTATACTATTTGGTATACAGGAGTATGCTCTGATAGCATCTGATGTATCTGGCAAGTGAACAAGCTTAACACTACTACATGCATTGCTAAGGGTGAACTGTGGTACCATCAGCCGGCATACATTAGCAATATTCTTGCTTATTGATTATTTAGGTTGTGAGTCAGCTGATGAAACAGTCGTTTGCATCACTGCAAAGTGCCATCAAGGCTGCCAAAAAAGCAGAGGAAAAATGCAAAGGGTCCGTGTCAAGGTAGTATCTTGATCTGCTATGAATATCCGCTCCTCCAGTCAGACAACTTTCAAAACAATTAATTTAGTAATTCACAACCTCTGCTTTTGCGATGCGACTGACAAAGAACCTGAACTTCATCTAAATTTGAAGGGCCCAGTATGTTATCGCATTACTAAAGGAACGTGCTTAATGGCTGTGTATATTCAACAAAAAAGTAATTTAGAAGGATTTTTTTGGATGAAAAAGATCTTCGTACTAACTTGTTATCTCCGAAACAGTCGATTAAAGCGTGATGAATGCATGAAAATACTAGCATTTCACATTACACTCTAATCAGTTAATTCTGCATAGTTTCGTTTGTCTCATTCTTTAAACTTAGTCTATCTGTATTTGGGTTAACCCACTTCGGTTGTGCGTTACACGTTTCTTTTTTGTATTAGCGGTGGCATGGTGCAAGCTATGATGGCAATGGTAAACTTCTGTGATAATTGTCTGAGGAAGAAAGAAGAAGGTCTGTATTTACTGCTCCTTTAGGTTTAGTAATGAGATGTGAGATTGACTGATATGTGTTCCCAATAAAAATCTGTTATTTAGAATATATGAAAGTTTGCATATTTAAAGTCCAAAATGGACAAGACTTTCATATGTTTTAAAAATATTTCATTCACTTCCTACGGGATATAACTTGAACTTGCAATTGACCAACTCATAGCTGTCTTAATACTTCAGTTGGTAGAGCGCGCAGTCACGGCAGCGCTATCGATCGCGCAGGTTAGGCAAATCATAAAGCACGCCGGGACTGAATTTTAAAAATTACAAGCACTATTTGGAAGCTCTTATCTCACTATAGGTTTTCGAATTTGGTTTTTCTTTGTTATTGTGGTTGCAGACGATCTAAATAGTTAGCAATGCTTTCCTGCCACTGGATTTGTAATTCCCCACTTGCACAAATCCCATAATACACCTCATTTACCCCCCCCCCCCCCCAAAAAAAAATCTGCATAGGCATTGTTTTCGACTTCTCTTGCGACATTTTCAGGAGAATTTGCAGGAGAATTTGCAAAAAATGGTTATGCAAAAGTTTTCGGGGGTAATAGAGGTGTATTGTGGGATTGTGCAAGTAGTGAATTACCATTGCCGTTGTAGTGACGCAGGTGACGTTTTTCATAAAGTCATGGCATGCCAAGTTCTTTAGATCAAAAACGTTTTTCGGACGACACAAAATATTTCCGATTCACCGAAGAAGATGAGAGGTGTTACAATTTGTCAGTCTGCTCGTTCTTGTTGCATTGCAGACACAGGTCTACCCGTAGAGGTCGACACAAAGGTACCGTACACGGTGTTTTTTCCTGCTGTCTCAGTAATAACTTGCATTAATAACTGTCAATTGTAATTCGCATATAACTTAACTTTACACTGGTCAAAATATTCAATTGTGGAACAATATAAGTGTCCAAGTGTCTAAGGGCAGCGAACTGCACCCGGAACAAAAGCCTGACTCTGGGCGGTATTTTTGTTTTTTTGTGGTTTCATTCCCTCAGAAGTCCTCCAAGCTAATCTGCCGACCAGGTCGACCACACGCAAGCAGGGAACTCCACCCCATACTCTTCACAAACAGTTTGTGGGTTCTTTTGGCGTCCCACGTTGTTAACAAGGGTTGTAACACGGGGCCTACGGTCCGTATCCCAGAAGGCTTTAATCATGCAAATTGTAGCACAGGCGCCCCAAGCTCAGTGGAGCATAGCCGACAAAAATATAAGGATTTGTATGGAAATCCCGATAAAAAGCTTAAGGAGATAATTATATGAAAAAAATGTCAATTAAAAAGCTTAACCTTATTGCCATTGTGGATAGCTTCCTTCCTGTGTGGTTCTTTTCCAGATTCGACGCGATTTGAGCCACATTTCAAATTGTGGGTTGTCAACGGTTATAATAAAATCCCAAGGCCGGAGACTAATTTCTCAGGAGCCACCAATTTGAGTCAAATATTTCTGGATAAAACGTTCCCACGGTCACAATTCCACATCAGTATCAATTGACAAAGATTGAACTTTCATCTCAACCATTATCAACGTAATAGCAGTCCTACGAGCAACGTTGGGCGGTAAATATTGCAACAAGACAGCTTTCGAAGGAGCTGCTTTATCACCAAAGTGGCCACGGCTTCGACCGTTGAAAGCAAACTGAACCTTACCGGGGTGGCAGACCGTAGTTTGCCAACCGCAATTTTTTTTATTTCCCTGGGTCTCC
>NC_090890.1:34207017-34219517 GCF_036669925.1 Montipora capricornis | reverse complement strand
TTTTTTTCTCGAGAGGAAAATTCCTCATTGTGTGCGGCTACCTTAGCCTGGTCGATGTCCAAGTAAATTGCCTGGGCTGGTCACGTGGCGAGGGAACTTCGAGTACGTTATGTTATCCAGCAGTGTACTATGTGAGGAGATTCTATAGGAAAGACTTGTGGGCTTATGGTCAGGATTCCGCTCTCTTTTTGACTTGAGATCTTCGGAACTTGACAATAGAGATAAACGAATAATTGCTAAAAGTTTCCATCAGAATGGTAGGTATGCAATATCCAGTTTGCACGTGATGATCTCTGCTTGTCGTGGCAGAGCTGCGTTGGTTACCAAAACAGCCAGCACTTATGCTTTGCTCTCACGTATTGCAGGAGTTTTCAAGTGAAGTTCAGAGGTTGTTTGGTAAGACTGGTGAAAAAATCAACGGACTGGATCCTAAGGTAAGTAATATCCAATACGACCAGCGACTGAGTACGTCTTGTGTATTGGAAGTGAATGAATGGAAAATTTAGACTTGCTCGTTTAGACTTGCTCGTTCTCGCAGGTTTATATTTCAAGATGCATGGATAAGTAGCACGTGCAGGTTTCAAGTAATGTCTTTTTGTCAGTCTTATTTATCTGGATCGCAGCTACCAATTAAATTGTATGGTTGCTACGCCGAAGTGATTTGAGTAGGGTGAGTGCTAACCCCATTTAAGTACCTTGATAAGCTTTCAAGTTGCAGATGACTATCAGATGACTATAATTTGCTTTGAATCTGCTAAGGTCATTGTTCATGCATTTTCAGGAATTTCTGAAACAATGGAAGACACTCCATCAGAAGATGGAGGAGAAAAGAAGTCTTAACCTTAAGGATTACTCTCCGTGGTTGCTTCAATTTCAGTCCAGTAATCACACGTATGCGTTGGAAATTCCTGGTAGGCTCACACTCTTGTTATTGAATTTATTTCTTGTCCACCGTGAACGAAGTGGCTACGTCCCATGTTGCAATAATGTCATCATTACCTCCCATTTACCAGGTCAATATACAGGAAGAGGGAAACCACTTCCAGAATACCATGTGAAAATTGCAGGATTTGATGAAAGGGTGAGTTATTGAGAATGCAGCCTTATCGATATCGTGTACTACTAGTAATATTTATACAGTACAGAGTAACTTGTACTGTCTGGAATGCAACAAAAAAGGCGTCTGCTTTCTTTGATCATAAGTTCCTAGCTTCAAAGTTTTAGAATATCAATGTCTGAAAAGGAAAAGAATGTAACGAATATAATTTTGACTTCGTACTGTAGGTTCTGCAGGTATTTTAATCCTGTACAATGTTTCTTCTGTAGGGAGACTGTTGAAGCGGTCTTGAGCGTTCTCTCCCATGCTGCATTAAATTGATAATTTGCAATTTGACCCCTCCCTCGCGGCCCGAATGCAACCACTTAAAATTCATTGACCACTTCCCTAAAAGGAAGAAAAAGGGAAAGTAACTTTATTTAAGTGCCTAGTCTTCTAGCGCTGGAACACTAATTAGGGACACTGTAAACTGAAATCAACAAAATAACGCAAATCAAATCAATTAACATTTTCCTTTTTGCTTGTTTCATTTCAACAATGTTATTTGGTTGAAATCTTCTTTTCTGTGGTATTTGCGATGCAGGTTCTGGTATTGACTTCAATTCGTAGACCCAAGCGTATTATTATACGTGGAGACGACGAAAAGGATCACATGTTTTTGGTGAAAGGTGGAGAGGACTTGAGACTGGATCAGAGGATTGAGCAAGTCAGTAGAATGAAAGTCTCTTTTATAGGCCCACTTAAATTCTTATGTAGACCACAATCGGCACCATACTCATTCCCTACTGCACGTCAAGACCGATGTTGAATACATGCCTTCTTAAATAGTCTTTTCGTCTTATTTATGGCACACACGGTATTCCAATAGACCCTATGCAAAAATGGCTGCCTTTAAATAATTCTTTTGTTCATATTCAAAATAGCCCAACTAACCTCGTTCAGGATAACAAATTCTTTAGAATTTTTGTCTCAAAAACGAGGTTAGTTGGGCTATTTTGAATATGAACAAAAGAATAATTTAAAGGCAGCCATTTTTGCATAGGGTCTATACACAGATGTCATCAATTCTTAACAGTTCTCGTTTTCTTTGTTCCTTACAGCTCTTTTGTCTTATGAACGACATTATGTCCGATGATCCTGCATGCCGTCAACGAGGCCTGAGGCTGAGGACTTACCAAGTCATTCCCATGACTCCTAGGTAATATCATGTGATTTTCCGTAATGTAATCTTAAATCGCATCGTTTTAATGATACCGATATGGTGGTGCGTTTTTGACAGAGTGGGATTGATTGAGTGGATGCAGAACACAAAACTGTTCAAAGACATGCTGCAGGATACTATGACAAGAACTGAACGTGAAAACTATTCTGCAAAGTGAGTCTGTTGTCTTTTTTGCCTACCATTGTAGAACAGATACACAATAAATTAACCCCCATAACTACGCGTGGCTCGTCTCGTAATAACACAGGCGGCCCAGGCTCGGAGGATAAAAATTATAAGGATTTGTTTGAAATCTCGATGAAACACTCAAAAGATATTTACGCCGAAAAAGTTCTCATTTAAAGTGCCCCTGTGATAAAAAAAACCACTTCCTTTTTTCCGTCAGATTTTGAAAGTGTGTTTGCTTAGCATCTGACTGGCAAAATTTTGAGCTTTAATTTTAATCCAAAGCCTGTTTACTTTGAGTGTAAGTTTTTCACGGTCCGCCATTACTCACGTTCAAAACTGACCGATTGGACCTTAGAGGATCGGATTTAGGGAAAACTGACGGCAAAGGCTCACTAGCTTAAAATTTCAGCGTGTGAACGCAGCTTATTATATATGCAAAGCGTGAGTTTGAAAGTCTGAAAGCCCAAAACCCCCGTGCTGCGTATTAATTCTGCGGCGTACACACGTATTGCATTCTTAAAGTAGTGAGCCTTTGACGTCATTTTCTCCTCGATCCAGCTCTCTCAAGAACATAATAGGGAGCTTACTAAACGAGGACGACGACGGCTACGAGGACTTCATTTAAAAATAGAAGTTCGCGTTATTCATATCACTACGAAGCTATTTCATGTCGTTTCGCGTTAAAAATGTGTAGTAACTGTCGAGGAATTAAACTGGCATGAGTGGGTTGGAAGCGTAGAGAGAGAACTGAAAATTCATCGTCGTGTGCTAACGTCCTCCACAAAACCTTGAATTTGGTCATTTCACGTCGTCATTTAGGAGATGACGCCAAAGAAATGTACCAAAATGTAAAACGCACGTGCAGAGCGTGCAGAACCATTGTTTTTGCTCAAGAAACCTATTGTTTTGTTGCGTCGTCGATGCAGTCTGCGTCGTCGTTTCGTAAGCTCCCTAATGTTAGTAACGGCGGACCATTAAATAGGAAAATTACAGTTAAAATAAAGAGGTGTCTTTTTGAAATCAAGGCTTAAAACGTGGGTCACCTAGTGTTTTGTTAACATAGTTTTGAAATCCAAAGAAAAATATGAATTGATTTTTTGGTTACAGGGGCACTTTAAAAAAGGTGTACTTTATTGTCCTGGAGACTTTCTGTGCGGTTATTTGCCTGATTAACTGCGATTTAAGCAACTTGTCAGCTTCGTGGGTTGTCACTCGTACATAAATAAAGGAAAGGCTGGGAAGTAATTTCTACAATCTTGGACAAAAAGGGTTGAGAATAATAAAAACAGGGGTTATTTTGCGCACTACGTCCTCAATATCGCACATTATTAGCGATCCCCCTCCCCCCTACAACCAATGTTGATAAGCCCAGGTTCGACATGCTTTGTTTCGCCTAGCAACATTGATCAGGGGGGTGGGGGCAAAAAGAGAGCTTATTTTTCATACTCGTGATCGGAGTTTAGTCCAAAAGCAGAGTTTTCTCAACAATTTTGTCCAAGATTGTAGCTTACCTCACATCTCGCCGATAAAATCACACTTCTCCGTCATCGGTCATGCTCAAACGGCGATGGCCGTTTGACTGATGGCCACACAGCGATGGCCACACGGATAAAATTTACTTCTCTTTGACCAAGTTTCAAGGTACAGCGAAGATCCATTGAGAAACAGCGATGAACATTCAAATTTTCAAAATCCTTCGAGGCTCGCTTACATCGAATTTGCACACGGCTGGTCAACCGTTCACTTGAGCCTCGACAGGGTGAGAGCAAATCAGTGAACGGTTGACCAGCCATTGCTATTTCTCAGCAATGGATATTCGCTGGACCTTTCCGCCCTCCATAAGTTCCCTTTTCGTTTAATGGTAATTAAAATAAAACTATGATAGAAATGAGAATTATTTTAACTTAAAATATTTTTTCCTTCCTTTCCTTTCATTTAAATTTTTTCTTTCAACTGAACCGCTTAGATTAGCAATTGCTATTTTGCGACCCAGTCTATTGTAAGATCTAAAGTTGAAGGTGAAGTTGAGTTTATCGGCAAAATGTGTAATTCTTCAGACACAAGCATGAAGAGTAAGTGTTAAAGTTGCCCACTTATTTGGTTTGCTTAGTGAGAATAACACCTCCGTATAAAAGTGAATTACTTTAAATTTCATTCTGTGGTGAACAATAGCATTTAAGTTACTCGTTGAAAACAAATTTAGAATTTTCAAAGTGTTGATTCCTGTAAGAAGCAACGGAATTGCTACCTATGTTTTACGATTTGGCATAGAAATTGAAATGAGAAACTTTAAAAAGATTGCCTCATCAAATGAGATGGCCCAATTTAATTCAATGAGTACGCTTTCCTTTCCGTTCAAATTGTCCGCGCAGGGATGGTCCACGTCTCCGCTACTTAAAATGGATTGAAAAGTTTAAAGGCAATAAGACAACAAATTTATACGGCGAAATGTACAAGTGAGTATATTTTTATATCTATTCTTAATGTCCAGTTAGCAAACGATTCTTAGTGTAATTTCTATCTTTACTGGTTTTGTTTCAAACCCTTGTGAACACTAAGACAACGTAAGACATGCACATGTCCTTTGTAGGAAAGCAAGTCGAACTGAAACTGAAAGAAGCTTTCACCAGAGGGTCGGACTTGTGCCTTGGGACCTGCTCAGGTAACCATTTTCTATTCATGGCTAGTGACGGGTTCTGATGTCACTATCCTCATTTTGAAGAAATCGCAAGATTCTTTGTTTTCCTTATGTGGCGATCAGGCAATCATTCCCTCAGAAAGGGTCGATAAATGAGGGCGCTTTTCTTCCCACAAAAGCCGTAAAAGCGAAAATACAAAGTAAGGTGGGTGCTCCCAGGTTAGTTGGCAGACAGCAATACCATTTTTATACTACTGAGGTCAATCTTGGTTTGTGTATTCTGAAACTGCTTTGAGAAAAGCAAGGATAGTATTTACCTTGAGAACTGGTTTTTTTAGGAGAGTTACTGGTCATCGTAATGTAAGTGTTGATCATTCCTTGGTTCCAGTTATTATATGGTGCCTTTCATTGAACATCCTTGTTATGTTTTCTCATTTGCAGGCGCGCCTTTATTCAGCTCTCTGCCTCTCCTGAAGCCTTCCTCACCCTCAGATCGCACTTTGCGAAAACACATGCATGTTTGTCCGTTTGTCAGTATATTTTGGGTATCGGTGATCGCCATTTGTCAAACTTTATGGTTGACATGGAAACGGGAGGAATGATTGGCATTGACTTCGGTCACGCATTTGGTTCCGCCACGCAGGTGACTAATTTGTTTTCGTCTTTGTTCCTCTTAGGTTTTCCTTCCTCTCTCTTTCTTTTATCTCATTTTTTAAGATACACCTTCATGTTTAAACATACATGACCGGCCTCCAGTCTCTGGATGCTGCTGTCCACTTTACGTACTAATTTTACCGGCTTTAATTAATTGGTTGACTATGTTCATCAGATGGTCTGACACAATATTTAACTTGGCTTCGTTTCTAGTTCCTGCCTTTCCCCGAACTGATGCCGTTTAGATTGACTCGCCAATTAATCAACTTGATGTTGCCGTTGAAGGAGAGTGGTACCTTGCAAAGTGTCATGGTGCATACACTGAGAGCTCTGACAAATAACCACGAACTGCTCATGAATACAATGGACGTATTTATAAAGGAACCTTCTCTAGACTGGCAGGTTTGTGATACTTTCACTGCTTCTTTGTCTCTGTCTCATCATCCAATCTGTTACATATTCCCCCTGCTTGACTGGCGTACAGGCGTTTACAGAAGCATTACTTATGTCGCTTATTGCCATTCTCGTTTGATGTACGCAAAAAACTGCTTATGTATATACGTTAGTATCATATTGCCAGGTTTCTTGATTAACTTTTTCTGACATATGTACCCACATCAGGAGGAGCTATTGCATGATTTGCATTCTCTCCATGTCGCCAACCTTGTCTGCATATCTGATCCTTTCAAGTGAACAGTGGGAAATCTCCAGAATCCGCTTAGATCCGTTTTACTTTCCTGTCAGTATACCATGCCTCTATGACATACTAACCTCTGAGTCTTTTTGCTAAGGTGTTTGCTCGTAAACAAGCCAAGACTCAAGGCATAAACTCAGGTATGTGGGTGACCCTCTCGAACTACAACGACGTAACGCATTGATAACACAGTATTAGTTATCTGTATACCTTTAAAATCGATAAGTTTAAAATCCTGGATCTGAACCCAAGAAAGCCTTCTAGTCGTCTTTCATGGTGGTGTATTACTTTATAGAAGACTTAAAGTGGGACCATACGGACTAGTTTGTCAGGTCCTTTTTGTGGTAACTCACTTGTTTTATCAATTGTTCTGCTTAGAAGATAAAGATGCAGCTTGGTATCCTCGACAGAAGATACAAAATGCAAGGAAAAAACTGGAAGGATTTAACCCTGCTTTTGTCATGAGGTTTGTGGTATGAACTTCTTCCTCTTGGCAGATGATCCTATGCAATGTAGTATCGCCAAGTAGGCCAGCAAAATGCGCGCATACGTCAAGAATGAAATGATCATGATAAGGTTTAAAATGATTTCCAAAACTCATTAGTAATTCATGGTGCGAAAACAAAAGAAGTGTTTTGGTGATTCAAGACATTTTAACAGGAAAATCGAAAGAAACGTTTATGTAAATGAAGAGGAATCTGTATCAGATATAAGATGTTGATTAATAAAATACTTAGTGTACATTAACACTTAAATGCTGACGTTTTGTAAGTCACATTCGCGTCAGATCTGTATCACATTTACAAACTCTCGGTTTCTCCTCGAGTTTGTAAATGTGATACAGATCTGCCGCTCGTATTGTATATATTGCTTCAAAAATGCAATGGTAATTCGTGAGCGAATCAACCTATCAGGTCACCGATCAAACGTCTCGTGCATAAGCTTTATACCTGATAAAACACTCCTCATTTGAATTGTACAGCAAGCTTGTTTTTCTTGTATGCTAATGGTTTCTCACAATTTGAACCTTTGTTGGGACACGCTTTTTTGTGGAATGTTTTTGACTCTTCAGAAAAAAACTGTCAGCACGTGTTTTATCGGGTTTAAAACACGTGCGAGTTTTTTTTAACATACTTAGAAAATTAGATTCATTAAACTGAAACAACAATTTCCCGGCCCCTGTGTTATCAATCTCCTGTTAGACAAGCTGTTGTAAGTTATGGCATGAACCTGTTTGTATTGCGAAAATCAATAATTTCGTGTTCATTTTCTTTAGGGATGATCTTATGTTAGGCCACAAGTCAAATCCCTGGTATAAACCGATGGAAGCCGTCTGTCTCGGAGACGAGGCTGTCAATATCAGAGCCCGCGAACCAGAAAGTGGTTTGTCAGTTGAGAGTCAGGTGGCTTGTTTAATCGATCAAGCAATGGATCCAAATATTCTCGGGCGAACTTATGATGGCTGGGAACCGTGGATGTGAAAACATCGCGGCATCTGTATCAAGCGTTTAAAAAGACACCTAACCGCAACCAACATAAAGCACACCAGCATGTGGTATGGTCAGACTGTCAAAGACAAGCAGAGCAGCTTCAAGAAGAATAACCACAGATGTTGTGATTGATATGTTTAAAATAGTGTGAAGTTGTTGTTGTTGTTGTTGTTGTTGTCAGTATTTTTTTTTTCGCACAGAACCATTGAGTTTTCATACATATTTTTCTGGCCAACAGTTTTATTGCCTCTTTCAGAGGGCAGAGGGCTTCAAAGTTAGAAAAACAAAACTAATGATACCCCTGCTGTCGCTGGACATAATTTAGCCATTTGTGTTAGTAGGTTAAGTAGAATGGATTGATGCAGGACCTTACCTGGTTTTCTACCATTGAGAGGTCGACAAACTGTAAACGACTTTCACGCGAGGGACGCAACCACAAGGCAACAACTGTGACTGAAAAGCGCAAAGTCCTCCTACGACGTTAACAGAAACATTAAGGCATGCCCAAAATCTTTGCTGTCATCTCATGTATCTCTTGCATGTCCCTGTTGTGACTGTCCTTGCATTTGCTTCTGTGCTCGTGATGAGCCTTTACTCACAATCTGAAGCAATTTTGCTTGCCGGTAAAATATCCGCGACTGTTTTTCTCCAGTAAAATGTACTTTTAATTACGAATAAATGTGTACGCTCGCTTTTGTGATGCAATACGCAATACATCAAGCTGACCGACGCAAGTTGGTTCAAGAAACCTTGACCGAGTTCCTCTAAGCATTTCAGATTGGGTCAAATAGCATAGTATGTGCTCGTCGTAAACTGTTAAACTCGGTCCAGAATTAAGTTTTGAGATGCAGTTTTGCTTTCGGAACAGATTTATCTCCATGATGTTCCCACCTTCCCGCCTCCCCCCCCCCCCCCCCCCAAAAAAAAAAAAAAAGAAAAGGGAAGGAGCTAAACAAAGAAACAGTTTAATTGAGTTGCATGACCTGTTTATTTTATCATCATATATTTTAAAGTTTACTAGCTTACTACATGGTCAATTTATATCATTTTAAATTTTTCTTTCTGATAATACTCTTAGTTTCTTATTTCTTTTTAGTGTAGGGCACATATGGCCGAAACGTGGCACGGAAACCCTTGTATAGTCCGTTGTCTTGCGCACTTGTCAAGAAGTGAACCCACATGTACTGATTAGTAACTACCTGTCCAGAGAGGGGACTGGGACCGCTCCAGGCAATCTCCAAAGGCGCTGTAACCCATGGTCCATGCGCGACTTCTAAGCGGTCATAGGCATTTTCAGTCTTAAACTCGTTAATCGTCAAACCAATCTGTTTATCGGCAATGAAAATCAACCACGTACAACTCAGGTTTGGTGGGTAGCCGTTTGGAAATCCAGGAGAGCGAAGTTCCCCGGAATTAGTGTCAAGAATCCCGCCACAATCTATGAAAAAAGTGGTGGTTTACTGAATTAAAGCGTCAAGATTTGGGTGCACCTTTGCGCAATAACGGGAAACTTACAATAATAATTATAATCATCATTTCCTAAGGGGAAGCGCCCTTTTACACAGAATTTGTCACATTTTACTGCATTTGATCGTCGCGTCGCTTGGAAAAAACCGCTTGATTTGGGGGTTCTTTTTTTTAATTATCGGATTCTGAATCTTCGTCTACGTATAACATTGTTTGCTATTAGGTTTAAGTCCCTATGACCCCTATTTTTTCCCCTATTTTTTCCCCTATTTTTTATTATTTTCTGACAAGCAGACATGGTTAACAAGCAAGGAAAAAACGGCATTCGAAGGAATCTGCGATTTTGAAAAGCAAACCGCGCACGAAAACGACTGGCACTTGCTGCAGTCGTGACGTCAACCCGTTATCTCCATAACATACGAAAAACGCAATATTCTGGCTGACAAAATGTCTGAAAGTCAATGTGAACTATTGGAATTCTTGGCTTGTTCGCTTTTGGATGAACCCGCCAGGATTATGCGACGCTGGAAGCTCTCCTTAGTGTCTTGCGCTGAATACAAAGAACTGTTCTCAGTTAATTGAGGTAAAAAATTATCGGGAAAAATGCGCGACGTTTCGACCGAACTTCAGTCATTACCAAGCGTGAAAGTGAAGATAAAATTTTGCATACATATAAGTATAAAACTAAAAAGTAAAAGTGTGTAAAGTATGAGAATGTACAAAAGGGGGTGTTAAAAACATGCAACAATAAAAAAGGATTAAATTGGAACACTTTGACTTCTTAGTTTTATATTTATATGTATGCAAAATTTTATCTTCACTTTTAAACTTGATAATGACCGAAGTTCGGTCGAAACGTCGCGCATTTTTCCCGATAATTTTTACCTCAATTTGTTTTAAAAAGCCTCTTCTCAGTTAGCTCCCATTTTGCTCTCTTTTTCTTAATAAATTGAGCAAGAAATTATACCTGGAAGGTGTGTGACGGGTGGATTTTCTGCATTTCTAGATGTAACCAATCGCGATTTGCACGAATGCATTTTTCCGTGCTTTGATCAAATTACATGTAATTGCTTCGAAATTGGTTCATGGCACTGTTTGTGCCTGTTGCGATTGGTCATAGTAATTTCTTTGGTTTTGATTTTACAACACTCAACAGAAACAAACCATCAACTACAGCCTTGTATAATGTAACTCTGGCATGCCAATCAGCATGCTCTGGAGTAAGACCTTCAAACCGGTAATACTTAATTGCTCCGTCTCGAAATGTCCTCTGGACATTTCAACTCCTTTCTTCAAAGAGCTGGTCTCCATGAACAGGCACAGAGGCAACAACTTCTCTTTCGTCACCAGCAAATATAGGTACACTTCTCACTTTTTTTTGCCTATAAAGGCCAATGCAAATGTAGAACTCGTATAATAACATATTAAATACAGCACCATATCCAGAGTTTTACTCAACTTTTTCTGATTTTTCCTGCATTACTATTGGAGTACTGGTGCGGGATGTGGACATCATGTTGAAAGAGTTTTCTTAATTTTGCAATCAGAAAAACCATTCGCCAGGATTTGGAAATGGCCCCATTTTATGTTGTGCCTGGATCTCATAGGCCACTACCATAATATTCTTTGTTTGCCGCCCGATATTTTGCATAAGAATTGTTCCCGGGGCTTGCAAAATGGTTCCAAGAGAAAACAAAAACAATGGCTATGCCAAACTTGGAGGAACAAACACAGAGTATTATGGTATTTTCCGAAGTGGCCTATTGAGTGCTCCGCAATCAATGAAGAGGTATCACCGTTGGGACATGTGCGGGCACGGAAATGGTTCTTCTTGCGCTCCAGTAGCCTTCTTTTAGTTTTTCCTATATAGGATTCATCACAATCCCAACAAGACGCTTTGAAAACAACCTAAGATGTCTCAGATCTACTAAGGCGATCTTTATAATGAAAGAAAGATTTAATACGTAAGCTGTTTTGAATTATAACTTTTAAATTAACAGAGCCACAAAACTTATTGATGCAACAATGAACGCTACGGATTAACCCTAACCCTAATTTCTATTCTTACACGTTTGCACGTCATTTCTTTCTGAAGAGATGCGATTAAGGGCGCGTTCGATTGACAGTGTTCTGGAATAGGAATACATGGAATGGGAGTTAGAAACCCTTCGTTTTAACGGAGATTCACATTAAAATTGTCAAACACCTGCTAAAATGCTATTTTAAACATATCTTTATTATCCTTGTTGCTTGGAAACGCCCAAACATGCAGTTTTAAATCACTCCACGTGTTCTTATTCCAGAATAGGGTCAATCGAACGCATCCTAAGTTACTTCTTTGACGTCATTGCTTACCAGGGCCTAACAGGCTCGGCCAAATTTTTTGGCGTGTAAATCAAACGCTCTCTAAAACGAGATAG
Source organism: Montipora capricornis (assembly GCF_036669925.1). Classification (NCBI taxonomy): domain Eukaryota; kingdom Metazoa; phylum Cnidaria; class Anthozoa; order Scleractinia; family Acroporidae; genus Montipora; species Montipora capricornis. The sequence continues at coordinate 34,207,707 of NC_090890.1, read as the reverse complement.
GAAGCAGTTCTTTACAACCTCTAATTTCATTGGATCGCTTTAGGACGCAGCTCTATTGTTTTCAGAGTTAGGGGCCTCTTTTGTATCGTTCTTTGCGTCCATTGTCTGAACCAATCCCGAGAGCCGTTGTAATAGAATAGCTGCGTACTGACCCTCTAAAACGCGTGGATACACTATGAGGAATTTTTTTTGAAGCACTACACGCCATACACTAAAGATATTTACACGAAAAGTTAAAAAACGGGGAAAAAATGAGCGTCATAGGGATTTTAAAGAGGTCTTCTGTAAAGAAAATCAACAGAACTGTGCGCTTGATGGATACTGCGCATGTCCCTTCAAAAAGACAGCAAACAATCGGGCAGCTTCTGCAAGTACCGAATCAGAAATTACGTAAAACAAAAGAAACAAAAGACAGATAACAAAACAACTCCAAATAAAGACTAATCCCAACAATCCTGCTCAATTTTATCTGTCTTGGTGAATAGAGCAGTTTTCAAACGACTGTCGAAAGTAATAACGCGATTGCAATTTCTGCGCTTAGTGACTGGTTTAAAAATCTCACGCCAGTTTATCAACGAATGAAAAGGAAACCAAAACCAATCGCGACTGGCACGCGCGATTTTTCCCACGCTTTGAGCAAGTTTCACGGAATTGCTACGAAGTTGGATTTGATTATTGTGCTATGTGCAT